>NC_081415.1:388358843-388663593 GCF_030272615.1 Cryptomeria japonica
CTAATCCTATGGGGTCATGTTATGGCACTCTAAAAAATCCTCTCTCGGTTTGGGTATAATCGGATCCAGTTGCTCGTGGTGACTCTTTCTCGGTCGCGACAAAAAGCGACAGATGAGTTCAATGAAAAGTTGCACAATGCCCCATCTTTCAATCCGCTTGTCGTGGCACCGAAACGTCAACTCGTACATGTTGGGGTGGCCAGGTTTACACTTGAAATGCCTTCTTTTTTCTCTCCAACTCGCCCGATCGTTGCGGGCCACACCCTAGCAGCCAAATCGCCCAAGTGCTCAAATTGCTCAAAGTTGTCAATATTCGGCATCACGTTTCTCCGTGCCTGTTAATCATAAGAATGATCCATCTAATCCTATGGGGTTGTGTTATGGCACTCTAAAATATCCTCTCTCAGTTTGGGTAGACTCGGATCCAATTGCTCGTGGTGACTCTTTCTCCGTCGCGACAAAAAGCGTCAAATGAGTTCAATGAAAAGTTGCACAATGCCCCATCTTTCAATCTGCTCGTCGTGGCACCAAACCGTCAGCTCTTACGCATTGAGGTGGCCAAGTTTACACTAGGAATGCCTTATTTTTTCTCTCCAACTCGCCCGATCGTTGCGGGCCACACCCTAGCAGCCAAATTGCCCAAGTGCTCAAATTGCTCAAAGTTGTCAATATTCGGCATCGCGTTTCTCCGTGCCCGTTAATCATAAGAATGATCCATCTGATCCTACGGGGTCGTGTTATAGCACTCTAAAAAATCCTCTCTTGGTTTGGGTAGAATCGGATCCAGTTGCTCGTGGCAACTCTTTCTCGGTCACGACAAAAAGCGACAGATGAGTTCAATGAAAAGTTGCACAATGCCGCATCTTTCAATCCGCTCATCGCGGCACCAAACTGTCAGCTCATATGCGTTGGGGTGGCCGGGTTTATGCTTGGAATGCCTTCTTTTTTCTCTCCAACTCGCCTAATCGTTGCGGGCCATACCCTAGCAGCCAAATCGCCCAAGTGCTCAAAATGCTCAAAGTTGTCAATATTCGGCATCACGTTTCTCCGTGCCCGTTAATCATAAGAATGATCCGTCTAATCCTACGGGGTCATGTTATATCACTCTAAAAAAGCCTCTCTCAGTTTGGGTAGACTCGAATCTAGTTGCTCGTGGTGACTCTTTCTCGGTCGCGACAAAAAGCGACAGATGAGTTCAATGAAAAGTTGCACAATGCCCCATCTTTCAATCCGCTCATCGCGGCATTGAACTGTCAGCTCGTACGCGTCAGGGTGGCCAATTTTATGCTAGGAATGCCTTCTTTTTTCTCTCCAACTCACCCGATCATTGCGGGCCACACCCTAGCAACCAAATCGCCCAAGTGCTCAAATTGCTCAAAGTTGTCAATATTCGGCATCGCGTTTCTCCGTGCCTGTTAATCATAAGAACAATCCATCTGATCCTGCGGGGTCATGTTGTGGCATCAAACCGTTAGCTCATATGTGTCAGGGTGGCTTGTGTCTTGGATTACAAACACATATTTAGGTTCAAAGCTTAAGTAATAATAAACTTTGTGCAATTATTCATCTAATCATTTGTACTGCAATTATGGATAACCATGATAAATGATTTGCATTAACCAAAAAGCTACAAATCCATGCAACATTGTATACCATTAAAACTATCAAATATATCCAATACAAACAAATAGGCTTGCCAAAACCATATGGACTTATAATTTCACATATTCATAAAACAAAACATATGTTCAAAATTGCTATAAAGGCATACAACATGATATCCAATAAAGTCAAAGAGGGGCTTGCCAAAAGCCATATGGACATAGAATGTCACATATTCGTAATACAAAACATATGTTTGAATTTTCCATATAGGCATACAACATGGTATCCAATAAAGTCAAATAGGAGCTTGCCAAAAGTCATATGGCGATAGAATGTCACATATTCGTAATACAAAACATATGTTCAAAATTTCCATATAGGCATACAACATAGGACCCTATTCTATACATTTCCCTCTAGGGGAAGGAAACAGATCACAAGATATCTTTGCCTATCGAGGGGATGGAGATGTATATGATGCAGGTGTCTTTCGAGTATGTCCACTCGACCTCCTCTCCAGACTTTTTTGTAACTCCACCTGATACAATGAAAAGAATGATGTTAGCATATACAAAAATTGAATTTTACAATGACATATAATAGAATAGTCACTTACCGCATACAAATAATCATGATGTTCATCCACAACAGGTGCACGTTCATGATCTGGAGTGACAAGCCCCTCCTACAAGCATCACAATATAAATTAAACTAAATACAAGTGTCGTTAAAATTTTTAATAACATATTATTAAGATAACAAATGTAATGCTAAATTTACTAAATTTACAAATATGTCTCATACTTCTGTTAAAGCAATTGAACTTGCTACTACTGCAGCAACACCGTGCTCCATTGACGCGCAGACAGAAGGAGGAGTCTTTGAATTCAACATCTGAAAATTAAACAAAGTATATTGATTAATCGCCAAAACTATCTATATTATTTAATAACAACATTAAAGATAAATTGTTTACTTGGGTGAAAGATTGTCGATGAAATACACTACGAGGTGTTAATGTTGAAGCTCTAGCATCAAACTATTTGACATCCAAAATGAGTAATTAGAAAATCATTCACATAAGGTTCAACTATCCACATATAATAATTATATTTTTTCACTCGTTGTATACCTGTGGATTCGACGAAGTAGTGAAAAAGGGTGCTGCAGGAATGTTGCTAGTATTGTGAACACTTGACCCTGATTTTTTATCATAATAATTTACTAATTTAGATATATTCTCAAATTTACATATAAGATTTAATAAAAAGAATGAAATGAACTTGTAATGAAATTCACCTGGGTATCAATGCTAAATGTTTCGTTCAGCAAGGATTCTATCATGACAATGTTCTCTGTAGCAAACTCTGATCGTGCACGTGCATTCTTAGAACTATTAGGATCATAAGTGCAAAGAAAACCACAAGATTGAAAAAAATGAGCTGGAACTTGATGCCTAGAAGAATCAACATCATCACTCGCATCACCCTCTACTAGAGGACTAGCATACTGTATAAGGGTCTGAGTGAGTGAGCTAATCGACTCTAGAGTTTCAACCTCAATACTCTCCTTCACAATGGAAGGAATAATAACATGCTCCACCATAGGTCTGGCCAAGGGTCTTGGTTGGAGATTTGGATCACGTTGTGCACCCTCTCTATCATGTGAGGAACCCCCACCTCTACCTTGGAAATCTAGAAAATCAAAATAGTTTGGGATCTCATTAAAGACAAACTCATAGTACAATTTTCTCAAAAAGTATTGGGGTACCTCATGATTATTGCATGGGGGCTGATCAAATACCATCCACCACCTATCCCAAAAATTGTTCTTAATCCCTTCATGATGACACCAATGAATAGGGAATCTCCTACATCCAAGGTGTAAAGGTTGATTCGTTTGGGGGTCCGTAAAAAGAGCACACAAGTCAAATTTATTAATTTTCTTTTTCTTCACTATCGCATATGATAATTTGTCAGCATAAAATTGCTTTTGTTTTTCCTTCTTACAGGACCAAAAATTTATTTGCCCACTCACAGATTGTATGTGAGATACAATAGATTGCAAAGAACTGGCAAGGTTTGTCCTATGGGAGTTTGTTCCAGTGGGATCTTTTAGCCTTGTGATTAAACCTTCAAGATCTTTTTGGCTATTTTCTATTTGACCTAATAGGTTTTCTTGTGTACCTATGGGGTGTCTAGGGATTGTAGGAGGTTCTTGATGTGTTTCTTCTTCAATATGGTCCTCATGAGGAGCTGATTGATGTGCTTCTTCTTCAATATGGTCTTCATGAGGAGGTGATTGAGTGTTTTCAATATTTTCTTGTCTAATCTCATTTTCTGATAATGAGAATAAATTTAAATCAATAAACCTAGTTTAATCTTCAAATTAATTTAAAAAAATGACAATAAGAAAATAAAAATACATACCTCTTCGAGCTCTTCGATGGCATGGCAGCATTTTGATGAGAGATGGACAACTTAGTGCCCAATTTCAAGCTTTTATAAAGGGCGAGCGCAAGAAAATAGCACCCAAAAATGCCAAAACGTGGGTTTGGAATGCAGAAATGCGGAGCAAGGTTTTTTTTTTGTTTATAATGCACATACGCATTATAAGGCACACACCTTATAAGGCGTGCACACTATAGGGTGTGCACCCTATAGTGCATGTGCCTTATAAGGCGTGCGCCTTATGGGCTTTTTAATTTTTTTTTGAAGTGTGGCACCTTTTTGGTACCACAACTTCATGCATATACCCAACAATACATTATGACTACTTTGTCATGAATGTTGAGATGCTGTATGTAGACCCTGTTAGTATCACACCATGGTATGTAGTCTAGTTTGAAGTAGGGGATGACGCTAGAAGTAGGTCGGTTGGATTAGGTCCAATAAATACTAACATGAATTTTGATAATTGTGTTGTAACTCTTCCTGGTCTCGAGACACCTACACAAGGTAGTCTTCTGGAACTCGACTAGTCGATCTAAAGTCATGATGATAGTACCATGAACTCCCTTGAACCTATTCAAACCTTATCTTTAGTACATCCTGAACTAATTGACTGTACTCTTTATAACCAACCTTTGAATATACCCACCTTCACCAATGACTACACACTATTCTGCTATCTTAATGCAGTGGAGCCAATGAACTCTTCCACCAGTGAGAAAAGTGAGAAAATGACTGAAAGAGACATCAAGTATCTCAGTCACAAAAATTAAAAAAAGAAAAATAAGAGATCTGATGTAGAAAACCACATTGTGGTGGTGTCAAAATCAAAATAGTAAAAATAAAGGACATACCTAAAGGTGAAAACCTCTCTGAGGCACCTAGAGGTGAGATACTTGATATGCTGCCAATTCACTTCCAAGAAAGGTCTTTGATATCGATTGAACCAACTCAACCACAATATTGGAAGTCAAGAAACACCAGATATCATTCATTTAGCTCAATCACTATCAGTAGAAGAGTTAAAATATTTCAGCAACCTCATTTTAGAAAAGAAGATCAACTATGCATGGACATACTTCGATATGCCAGGACTAGATCCTGATCTCATCATGCATCAGCTCTCTATTACACCAGGAGTTAAACCAATCAAGAAAAAAATTCGTAAGATGCATCCTCATGTGGCATTGCTAGTCAAGGTTGAGCTAGATAAATTGATAAAAGTTGGATTTATCAGAGCTATAGACTATGCAGAATGGATATCAAACATAGTACCTGTATCAAAGGTAGACAAATCTATTAGAGTTTGCACAGACTTCAAGGATCTCAATAAAGCATGTCCGAAAGATGATTTTCCATTGCCCAACATTGATATGATAGTAGATACAACTGTTGGCTATGAGATGTATTCATTAATGGATGGATTCTTTGGTTACAATCAAATCAAGGTAGCTCCTGAGGATCAAGAAAAGACAGCCTTCACATGTGCATGGGGCACCTTTTGCTGGAATGTTATGCCATTTGGACTAAAGAATGCAGGAGCAACTTACCAAAGAGTAGTAACTGCTATCTTCCATGATATGATGCATTAAAACATGGAAGATTATGTTGATGACACCCTAGTAAAAACCATGAAGAGATCTACACATATTCAAGAACTAGGCCTCATATTGGATAGAATGGAAAGATTCAAGCTCCATTTAAATCCTAAAAAGTGTGCATTTGGAGTAACATCAGGAAAATTCCTTGGTTACATAATTTCAAAGAAAGGAATTGAGGTTGACCCTGAAAAGGTCCAAGCTATAATGGAAATGCCTCCACCCAAGAATATCAATCAAATGAGAAGTTTATAGGGTCATCTTCAATCAATAAGGTGCTTTATATCTCAGCTAGCAGACAAAGCTCAACCCTTCACAAAGGTATTCAGGAAAGGAGTTCAATACAACTGGGATAAAGATTGTGAACAACATATAAAACAAATCAAAGATTATCTTTCTTATCCAACCATATTGATGCCACTGATTCAAGGTAAGCCATTGATTCTATACATATCAGCTACATATACTTCACTGGGGGCACTTCTGGCACAATAGGATGAAAATAAAAGAGAGAGAGTCATATATTATATCAGTAGAACATTGGTGTCTTATGAAATGAACTACACTATAAAAGAAAAAGCATGCTTGGCATTGATCTTTGCATCACAAAAATTAAGACACTATATGTTAGCACACTCTATTAAGCTAGTAGCTAAGATTGATCCACTCAAATATCTTCTCAGCAAAGCAACACTCACAGGAAGACTAGCTAAATGGGTCATGGTTCTTATGGAAATTGATATTGGATATGTGGAATGTAAAGCCATCAAAGGATAGGTTATTACAGACCAACTTACTGATGCTCCACTTGAAGACAGACAACCTCTGCATATAGAATTTCCAGATGAATCAATCATGCACCTTACTCAACAATCATGGAAGATGTTCTTTGATGGGTCTTTCACTCAACATGGTTTTGGTGCCGGAATACTTTTTATTACTCCTCAAAAATATTCAATTCCAAAATCTTACAAGATTCTCTTCCCTTGCACAAACAACATTGTAGAATATGAAGTGCTGGTAAATGTGATCAAGCTAGCCATCAAGTGGAAGATTGTTGAACTACACATCTATGGAGATTATCAACTTATTATCAACCAAATCAATGATCTATATCAAACAAGAGATGAGAAATTGATGCCTTATAAGAGAATGGTGGATGATCTCAAGAAATACTTTACCTTTGTATCATTTCAGCAGATCCCTAGATCAACAAATAGAGCAGCGGATGCAATGGCCACCTTGGCATCTATACCACAGCTACAAGAATCTAATTTTTGCTTTGAATTCCTAGTGGAAGAGTTACATTATCCTGCCTATGATTCTCCCAAGTCCTAGATGGTCTGTTCTATTATTGGACATTACTCATCTCGCTATAGCCACATTTACTCTTACCTACATGACCAAGTTGTCCCTATTAATCTTTCTCGAAATTAAAAAAGGAACCTAATCCAAAATGTGTCATGGTACGTCATCATTTCTAATGACCTATTTAGGTGAGGTTTAGATATTACTTTGCTTAGGTGCCTAGAAACTAAGGAGTCTCAACGCGCATTATCCAAGGTTCATGAAGTGTTTGTGGATCCCATTCGAATGGTCTAACTTTAGCACAAAAACTACTAAGGGTTGGCTACTACTGGCCAGACATGGAGAAAGAAGCTATAAAATTTGCTAAAGCCTATGAAAAATGTCAGCTACATGGGAACCTTATACATGCTCCAGCAAGGGATCTCATACCCTTTGTTACACACTGGCCCTATCAACAGTGGGTGTTTGATCTAATTGGCCAAATATATCCTGCATCATCTAACGGACACAAGTTTATTATAACTGCCACTAAATACTTTACTAAGTGGGTAGAAGTGGTCCCGCTCATCAAAGAAACCGGTAAACAAGTAGCTTTTTTCATCCTTAATTATATCATTTGCAGGTATGGTATACCTTCATCCATTATAACTAACAATGGAGGACAGTTCAAGAACAAAGATCTAAATGGACTGTGCGAAAAATTCAAAATAAAACAACACTGGTCATCTATGTATTATCCTCAAGGTAATGGACAAGCCGAAGCATCTAACAAGAATCTATTGACTATCTTACATATAACAGTAAATAAATTTGGAAAAGATTGGCATCTGCAGCTCAATCCTGCCCTGTGGGCTTATAGAACAAGTATTAGAACACCTACTGGGGCTACACCTTTTTCTTTGGTGTATGGGTCCGAAGTAGTATTACCTATGGAAGTGGAAATACCATCTCTAAGAGTTTCTTTGCAATGTCTTGTTACTGATGAAGATTACAGAATAGCTAGATTGCAAGAACTTGAATTGCTGGATGAACGTCGGCAAGTGTCGTTTGATCATCTAAGAGCATATCAAAAGACAATGTCTAGAGGTTATAACAAAAAGGTTTGACAATGAGAATTTTAGGTTGGTGACCTTGTTCTGAGAGAAAATCCTAAGAATCAATAGTTTTGAGACAACAAAGGGAAGTTTGAACCCAACTGGTTGGGTCCCTACATCGTTACTGCAGCCTTTGGCTCTGGTGCCTATCAACTCTCAACATCAGAAGGAGAACAACTCCGTGAACCAATCAACACCATCCACCTGAAGAAATTCTTCACCTAAATACTCTCTGCTCCAGCAGCCTATGCAGCTAAAAAGTTCTAAAGAAATCCTAAAAATCAGAAGTCTTGAAGAAATCCAAAAAAAAATTAGAAAAAAGTCCTGAAGAAATCCCAAAAACAAAAAAAAAGTCCTGAAAAAATTCAAAAAAATAAAAAAAAGGAAGAATCTTTGCCAAGCAGGTGAAAACCTGGAAAACAGGCGCCTCTTGTACTTAAACGCTCCATCTATCAACGCAATGTTGGCATTCTCACTTTCATACATTTTTGCTTTTGCTTGTACATATTTCACTCACTTTTGTGACATCCTGGTTCTTTGGAACCCTCATGACTTGAAACCAATCAATGTCCTAGTCTTAGGTTAATCGACAGAGCATTTTACATGCCCTAAGAAATATCAACCAAGTCATCTTTACGTCAGTGAAACCTGGTCGTCCACTCTGAGTCAGTCACCTGTCTCCTAACTACTGAAGAGTTTTATCACTGAGTACACAAGCAAAATAATACTTACTGAAAACAATCACTAAACAGTTTGAGCTATGCATGAAATTTTCTTTGCGTTTTGTCTTTTATATTGGTTTTCGATGAATATCCCTTTGAGTAACTCGAGGAAGTCTATCTTGACTAAGAGGAGCAAGGATTGGGGGCATAATATTTTCTTTGTTTTTTGCTTGTAGGAATGATTCTGATGATTTGGAAACATCTAATTAGCTGGGTGTCTGTGATAAGAGCCTTCACATCAAGGTGAAATCACCACACATACCTCGACTCCGCTTATTTGAATGCTACAGGGAGGTTCCCATCATTTCTTTGTCTGCTTTGAGGGAATTTCTTTATCATGCAATCCAGGTCCCTGCAAAATCTATCCAAGGATATGAACAAAAAAAGGGTCATTCCGAATGAGATAATTAATATTGCATATGAAAAGCAAGGAACTCTAATTTACCTGTTGTGGTTGTAAAACACTCAGTGATGAAACTTAAGAATTTCAAATCCAATGACCAGGGTTAGGTTGCATCTCATTTTGCATTTCATTCTGCATTTGGTGAATTTAGAGTGATTTTGGTATGGTAACAAAAATCTCTTTATCTTCTGAATGAGAGTTTGAAGCAGTCATCATTTCTTAGCTAAGTGGTCTCTTCTTCATCACTTCTCCGATTGAGTACTTGTGTATTGAGATGTTAGCTGCATACATACGCATTTTTATAGATTCATACATCCATTATCATTCATTTGCATTCATCTTATTGCATTGAAAAATGAAAAAACTTGCACTACTCATTACTCATTTTCATTCATTTTATTTGCATATGAAAAGAAACAAAGACAAACATCCATATTTGTCTACATTAAATACATCCCTACTACACAACTATTCATACATATAGAATAAAGCATCTAGCCAAGCATCTCATAAATAAATCAACACAAGTACAATGAAGTCAAATCAAGATCTCATTTATATATAATGATCAAGTCTCAGGGTACAAAATAATGTCAACTGACATATACAAACTCCCATCGGAGCAAGAATCATAAGGGCTACAAAAAATGGGTGTGTCTACAAAAAAAAATAAAAAATCTTAGAGATACAAAATGAAAATCTAGCTCTTTGTCTCTCCCTCATTGCCAGGTGGTGGAGGAGGTGAAGCCTACTGACCTGGATCCTGCCTAGGTACCTAAGCTCCCTCTGATCAAGCCATATAATAAGAGGTTGGTACAACCTACTGCGCTATTGGAACTGCTACGCTATAAGCCGCAACATAATAGGCGTCCCGACTCATCTGATCAAGAACCTCCTGCTGCAGAGCATCTTGCTTTGCCCTCATCGCCATGACCTGATGATCTCTCTCTACTCTAAGATCTACTAGTTGTTGGTCTTGCTCCACCAGTTGAGTCTGTGCCACTGTCAGCTATGACTACAAACTCCCTAGGCGTTCTCTCATCAACCACGCTACATCGGCCCCCTGGTCCCTCGCAGGATCTCCACCTCCATCTCCACCTCCATCACCTCCTCCATCTCCACCTCTGGCTTCCCCCTCATCTCTCCTCTTCCTGACCTATCTTAGAGATACTCTCTCCTCCTCTCCTCAATCCTCAAGCATCCTCACTCCACTTAGCCTCACTCCAATCATCCCTAGGGATCCACCCTCTCCTCTCTATTGCCTACCTCTAGCTGGTACCCTACTGTTGCTAGCACCAGGATCACCACCTCCCTGCCTCAGAGCCTCAGCTCTCTGTCCCTTTCTTTTTCCATGTCCCTATCCCTTTGTGGGGGCATCATCCTCCACCTCCTCTATGCGAGGTGCCTACTTAGCCGGATCCGTGAATATCAGGAATGGATGCTGCTGGAACTAGTCCCTGTACTAGGGAAATACCCCCGCATCTGCAATATCATCTAGGTAATCCCATCTAAGTTGTTGTAACCCAACCAGCTCCTGCATTCTCAAGGCGTATGATAGCCTAGGACCCCATCCCTGCCTCTCCTCATCGGCATAACATGCATATGCAATAAACTCTTGCGACATCCCCTAAGGTCTACTGTACTGCCGCATCACTCAAGTAATAATAAACCACTTTATCACTATTTGTGATCTACCTATGAGAGGTCATGTCATGAAGAGGTCTCTATGAACAACTCTCTAATCATCCTAAGCCTCCAAACCCCTGTAAGGTCTCCATGTGATAGCTATCAGATCATCCAGTTGACGTCTCCAATAATCGGTCTTTCCCAGATGGGGTTGCATCACATATCCAGCATATCTATACACAATGGGTTGTTGTGGATCTCTGGCCTCATCAACAATCGGCCTGCATATTGGGAGATGCTCCTAGGCCCATACCTGCAAAATCAAAACTCTGGCAGCCATGCTCTTCCCCTCCCGATAGACGATCTCATGCATCTCATGATACATGTGGGCCAATATGCAAGAACCTCATCCTAATCTTTGGGGGTGCTCAACAAGTCTCTCCAACATCCTAACCCATCCACATAAAAACCCCTGTTGTCCCCTATCTGGCATAAGAAAACAGCCGATAAAACCTACCAAGATGCAAGCCAGTGGAAAGTCCTCACTGTATCTGGTCATCATCTCATCCCAACTAATCGACCGTGTTAAGATGTTCGCATCACGAATACGTGCCTCAATGCTAGAAGGCTAGGACGTTGTGCTAAATCATAATCTACCTTATCCCCAACAAAAGGGATAAGGAGAATCATGTGTACATCCTCGGGAGTGATGGTCATCTCCCCAACTAGCAAATGAAATGTGTTATGCTCTGAATGGAACCTCTTCACTAATGCAGTCAGCATACCGCGATTTACATGGATATCAGGCAACCCAAGAAGATGAATCAATCCGCGCGCATCAATATGCACCCGGTCTATATCTGATAACTGCCAAACTAATTCCATCATAGATGGATATACACATTTGAATAATACATGGGGCAATCAAACCTGCAAAAATCAAACACAAGATCATCAGGACACATTCCAAAGTGGCCGATAAAGGAAGCAAAACATCATGCAAATCCAACTACACTAATTGCAAAATCAAACTTTCAAGTTTACACCTTCAAAAATGCTCATTGTTTTTCAAACGACAAAACATCACAGGGGAAACAACTCATACGAGTTAGGAAGTGGCCTAGTACAACAAAACAGGCTAATATGACAAAATGGGCTCTTTTGAATGTTGTCATACGATAGAAGGGTAGGTCTCATATGACAAAACTAGTAGACTTAAACGACAAAAGAAAATTGATCAGTTTGTTGTACAAGACAGAATCCTGTCTCACACGACAAAATGAAAACGCCTGACTTCAACATGCAAAAAATTGAAAAATTCAACAAAAAAAATCAAAATTGAAATGAATAACAGGCTTAAAATAGATCACTTACTGCTAGTTCATAGTTCTGAGGTTGATTATGTCGTCTCTAGCACTTGAATCGATGCACATGAGTGGGAACCACCTATTTTCTTCACAGAAGGCTTTTCAAATTTTCAAACTTGGAGGGTTAAAATGAATTGAAAATGACACTTTTACCACATATATAGTCAAAACCCTAATTTTTCAACTTGCTCTGATGGACACAAAAATTGTACCCTTGGCTAATTTGCCTGTCCTGATTCCATTTTCGAGATCGAAATAGAAATTTGAGATCATTCTGCTAGTCAATTTCATAAAATTTGGACCACTTAGCGCTTTTCATCAAAAGCTCATTCTTTCTTCAATTTGCTATTTCTTGTGAATCAACGTTGAATCTTAATTTTATTCCTCTGAATCACTTTCATGCTTAAATCATTATCATTGCTAAAGGAGTTTCCTATAATCATGTACCCTCGCTATCTTTCGATTTCTCTCCAGAGGGGGCATACTCATGACCTCAAAGTCGAGAATTTCTTTCAAAAATCTTCGTTACAAGTTGAGCAGCTAAGCTTCATCAAAACAATCTCTAGGGGCATATCAGTTTCATCGCTTCAAATCAAGTTGATATTGTCTTTGTCTGTATCAGTCTCTTAACGTTAATTAGTTTCATCACTTTTCATCAAGCCAATTATTTGTTTAAACTCAATCAAAAGTTTAAAGAGTATCTTTGATCACACTCAATCTAAGCAGGTGTTCATTTGCATCGCATTGAATCAAGTTGGACAGTTTATCTTTGCTCATCGTGTCTTGATTCATCAAGTTCAAGATCAATTTTATCTTCGCTTGATGTGTCTAGTTCAATCAAGTTTTAGATCAGTAAGATTTGCTTCTTGATCAATCAAGTTCAAGTTTGGTATCTTTTCTCCTCATCGGTCCTAGTTCAATCAAGTTCGGGATCGACATCGCTTTAATCAACTCTGTTCAGCTTCATCGATTCAAAGCAAACTGAATACCTTGCTCTTCATCTGGTTCGTGATCAATCAAGTTAAGAATTGGTATCTCCTAGACATCAAATTTTATTTGAACCAACGCATTGTTGCACATTAATTCAAAGTGGGGAAAATGTAATACCCTAAAAATGGTCATCTAAACCATGAGCCCCTAATCTCGATTCCATCACCATGGTCCTAACCAAAGACAATTAAATAAATCTTGAGCACACAATTAATTCTTTAATCATCAATGTCACATGGCAAATTAATCAACCAATATTAATTAAATATTTATTTAATTAATTAAATCATTCCAAGTAAATCATTTTTAAACAACTATCCTATTTGTTATATTGAATATCCTAACATATTTAATAAAATAAATCAATTTGCCATCAAATCTTCAAAAAAGGAATTAATTGACAAAAAAGAATTAAAAATTGAGAAAAGAAATCAATTGGAGATAATCTTGAAAAACAAATTAAAAATTGATAAATAATCTCAAAGAAAGCAATTAAAATAATTAAATATTAAAATTGAATGAAATAGAGAATAAATCAGTTTTTTCTGATTTTATCTTAATTTTAGTTCAATTTCCTTTAAAACTGAGAAAAGCATCCAATCACATCAATTCACCTGGATTGTGCTTCCTTTTGGAAAATCTTGACCACTCATCATTTTGATCTCAGCCATTGTTTTCTTTCTAAATTTTGTATAAATTCAAGCTCTCATCTCTCATTCAAGGATCCTGGAGAATATATTGTTATTATGTTGTTTTTGCTCTAAGTTCATTGAGAATTTGCATTGAGATATTGCATATTAGTTATTTCATATTGCTTAAATCATCTAACTTAAATATTCATATATTTCTTAAATCATGTTAGATTAATCTTGCATATCTATCTTAAATCTTCCATCCATTTATCTCATATTCATGCTCATATAGATTTAAAAATCTTTCGTTTAGGTGTTGTCTAGTCACCGGACAACTTAGCAATCTAAGAGAAATCTAAACTGGCATCTACTAGAAGGCAATGGGTCACTTTGTAATGGTTTATTATTCATTGATTATTGATTTACTAACCATGCATCTAATGACTTAATTGAAGTGTTATGTATTCCAGATACAAATACAAGTCCACTTTTCACACACACGCCTTAAATCATAAATATTGAAAGATTCTAATGACGTAACTTAGCTGAACAACCTAGATTTCAAAAAACCTATCTTTTAATCAAGAGAAACTAATTTTGGCCTCAAATGAAGAGTGACATTTGTACCTATGTCCAACAATGCTCAACTTGTCAAAAGGTAAAAGCATAATAGTGTAAAGCTCTCGGCCTCTTGCTCCCCTTGTCTATTCTAGAGTGGAAATGGGAGTTAATTAGCATGGATTTAATCACTGAATTTCCTGGAACACGAAAGGTGATTGATTCTATCTTTGTAGTAGTAGATCAATTAACCAAAATGGCACATTTCCTATCTATCAAGACAAAATCTTCTACTTTTGGCATTCCCACATCTTTGTTAAACAAATTTCTAGATTGCATGGTATTACAAAGAATATTGTTTCAAATCAAGACCCTAGATTTACATCATGTTTTCGGAAATCTTTTTTTTTTTCAACTTGGTACTTAATTGAGCTTGAGTTCTATGTAATGCCCCACTAAGAAACCCTAAAGGATACAACTACAAACACTCGAAAAGAGTGCAAAATAAATTTTTTAAATAATTAGAACACATAAACGTAAAAGATAAACCTTACAATTGAAGTTGCACATGCGGAAGACTTAACTCAAACTCCTAAAGGGTTTCCCAATGTGAATTACTTAATTAAATTAATTCTTACTTAAGATCAATTAATCCACTTAAGAAATATATTTAACCATTAAGAACTTAATTATACAAATCAATGATTGTTTTCATACTTTGCATGAGATAACAATAGAATCACAATACTTCTTTCATGTTAACACATACAATTACATTACAACAATGGTTTAATTAAAGATAGAAATCCTAACATCTAACTCACATCATAATACTTTTCTTTACATTGCAAGGATAACTTAGTATTACAATTGCACTTAATACAACAAGTCTCATAAAAATACATAATGAAATACTTCAAATTACAACTTCCATTAAGGCATACATATAACATATGATACAACCGACCACATAAGGGTCCAAGAGATAACAAGATGATCCAAGAAGAATAAGAAGGATCCAACTTTTACAACTGAATGAATGAAACCAAGAGATATATATGGAGCACTTGCAAAGCTAATCCATCGCAAGAAGGCGTGAACAAAATACCCAATGGAAAGTGGCACTACCACCCGACCATGTGGCCCAAAAAGGAACCACCTCTCCATGCTAGGAGATAGTACTAAGGCCCTCAAGAAAGCCACAAAAAAGAATCACATTGTCTAACATGTAGACCAGGTACTCACACAAGCCGTAAGCATGCATATATGACTCTCACAAGAGTGCTCCAAGAAAAGCCAACACATGACTACACACTAGTGAACATAAGGGAGGAGTGTCATCGCATAGATGGTATGGGTTATCATGGCAGGCCTCCATAGGCCCCGACCCCCATCCTAGGTTATCCTGGTAGCCTCTCCCGAACCCCCGACCCCCATCCATAACTCATGTGGACCCAACAAACCTTTCATGAAGACAAGGTAGTTGGTTTTACATTCCAGGGCTTCCCGCTACATCCTGAGTCTGTACTAGCACTCAACCATGAGTGGGACACAATTAATCTTGATTAATGTTTGAAACCCAAACACAGTTTACTAATTAAGTTATCACTTATTTCACAACTTCCAAGGGGTTATCCTGGAAACCACTTTGGGCCCTGGCCCCCACTTAGAATCCACTATTCCTTATGATACCACACAACCTCCAAAGAACCCCAAGGAAAAACACAAAAGCCAACTAACACATGGAGTTCAAAAACAACACTGAAGAACAATCTGATTATACTAACCTTTTACTAAGGTTAAACCACTGTAAGTGTGAAACGAACAATTGGTCTATCCACAAGAGAAGACCAAAACCCAAAATAAAGAAAATACGACCACATTTGACACTTAACCACTTAATTGCATGATCAACTTGCATTCAGCAACATACCAACGTAGACACAATAATATTATTTCAAATCAACACCATAATCCACCAATCAGTGTACATACTCAATGGGAAACACTTGCACTCTAAACACATCCATGTTAAGGAATCATAATGATTACTCAAAATATAATTAAAAGCTAATGTTCTCTAATTGCATATTTTTCAATAACTGGCTCTTACATGATAAGAACACCACAATAGGGAATAACACATAAAGATGGCCTAAGTGAACATACACCCAAATAAACTTTCTCAATACTTGATTTAAAAACCATACACCCTTAATAAAAATAAAACTGACTCATAAGCTAAATAAGCCATCATTTAAAACAATTATAAATCTTTTCATTAAAGCCAATTTGGCTATAACAATTTCCATTTGCCTTCCAAATTTCTAATTAATAAAAATATCAATTAAATACATTTGAAAACTAAATTCATTATTTAAATCAAAATAAATCTTTCCAATTTAAAATCACATCGACTAACATAATTGATGGTTATACATATAGCCTTTGTTTTCACAAAATCATTTACGATTATATCCATTGAAACTTAACATTTTCTTCATATTGCTAATTCAAAATACATAGTATATATATACACATATATGAATATGTATATGTATATAAATACATATATATTTATATATTAAATTCAAAACAGATAATTATTTTTTGAACCAAGATACCTCTAAACACCACATTCAAATTAAAATTACAAATATATATCGCATAAAATATAAATTGAAATCACGGAAATTAATATTGACTGCATTTTAACAAAAATATCAAACTGCAAAAACCATAGCATTTAACCCTTGTGGGGAGGATTTTACCCCCCCGTCCATAGAATGGTGGTAGGGGATTCCCCCCCCTCCCACTCCCTCCCATGACTATGGTGAGGGGACACCACAACGTTTCATTGACACAATGATATCGAGTAAGACATGCAGGTCACTCATCGTTGACTTGTCATCGATAGAACTCGGGCATCAGATAAACTATTTCAAGGTATAACGATGGGATGGATTTCATCGAAAAATAAAGTTTCGATGAAACGATAAAGGTTCACATCAAAGTTGATCACTTGGAATAAAAATGAATGGGATCCATTTCAATGAAAAATAATGATTAGATGAAAACCTAAAGCACAATAGCGATAACAATACTTTTATCGAAACAAAAGTAAGTTCGATGAAAGGAGACCTTTCGATAAGAAAGAAAGGGACAATTCCAAAGAATGTAGTTTCATTGAAGTAAACGGTAAAATCATGTCGTAAATGAGCATCGAAGAAAGAGAAAAGGAACTGTTAGAAGAAGTAATTACTTTCTACCGCGAAATCATTCAAGAATTAAATGAAGTCACATCATCATAAATTCAAACAAATACTCTTATGACTGTTGCATAACAGGCAACATTAACTGATAAGAAACTGCCATGAATGCTCAATAAATTGATAGAAAGGAGATGATTTAGGCAGCACTTAGAGAATTCACAGAGTTGAAAATCTGGAATCCAAGTAAGTTCCTTATTCTTAGAGCTCTGTAATTACAATGGAAACATCCTCGTCTAAAATTACCAGGGTTAGGAAAACTAAGGAAACCTATTCCATAGAAGATAAACTGAAAATACAAAAAAAGGAAGAACGCCCATTAGCAGAGGATTTATTGGACCAGTTCCCTGCCTCAAGCCTTAGGTCTACAAAGATCAAAACAGATGATGAAGGCTTGGAAGATAGGTTTGAAAATCTAGGAGACATTTGGACAAAGATTAGAGGGCATGAATTGGTGCGAAGAAATGCTTCGGAGCCTGTAAATAATTTGTGGAGATTGAACCTAGGGAAATTGGTAGTACCCAATATTTTTGTAAACGTTGAACTTATGAAATCTCTAGCCAACAATTATGACCCCAGGACGAAAACCATATATGATTATATGGGGAAACCAATAGTGTCCATCACTAAAGAAGTTCTAAAAAGTGTATTTGATTTAGATTTGGGATTTGAGGAAAAGATAGATACTAGCAAGCTTACATAGAAATACTTCAACATGGAGGATATATATAAGATGTGGAGACTCCCTATCCACAGACCAAAAGTTGCAGGGTCAATAGTGCCATTTGGTAAAGAAGATAAAGTTCCTTTTGATGTCAACTCTTTTCACCCTTATCTCAAGTACACATATTATTGTATAGCTCAAGTATTAGGAGTAGAAGCTCCCCCTTTAATGGATATAGCAGCTATGACCATCTGTGTGGATTTGCATTCAAAGGACCCTAGGGCATTTGATTTCACCACTTTTCTATCTAAAGCTGTGAATCATGGTCTGGAAAATTTGGAAGGAGACATGGTAAACATGCATTTCAAATATTACTCTTTTCTCATGCACATGTTACTTTATGTTGGACAAGATGAGAGATTATGGCCAGAGGGGTTATGTGTTAGGGCATATGATAAAGCAGGAGTAAGAAAACCCGTGCAATTATGGATATCCTCATGGGACCAGAGATGCAACAATAGTCAATATTGGCACTTTGAATAATTCTTTGTCAAAATATTGTATAGATTGTTAGGTTATCCATGTGATCATGCCATATCTCCAAAAATTCAGAGATTTTTGAGGCCAAAAGAGTTTTGTGAAGACACTCCAATTGCACACAATTGGGGAGATTGGTACTGCTTCCTAGATTACAATCAGATAAGGGTATATGGCTTTGAAGGAAAACCTTATTTGTTTCCTGTTACAGTGCCCAATAGGGTAGCCTACCTTGAAATTATTAGACAATTGTCAATAGCCAATGCTCAACATTTGACAGATCATGGGAAACAGTTTATTGTACCCGGGTTGTTAGTTTTCTCAGATTTTACTGTTAAGAGCTCCAGGAGTTATGGATTGTTGCAAAGCAAATTAAATTATTATAATATGGTGGAGGGTGATACTAGGCCAAGCTTTGACCCTGAAGGTTATATGAGATAATAAAAGGCATCCTAGAAGCTTAAAGTTGGGGAGCATGTGTAATTCATGCCTGATGATTTCATAAGGAACATGGAAAGGAAAGTGGCCATTGAGAAGAGGACACAACATGATAAAGTATCAAAGACTTATGAATGGAAGCTCAACAGAGGTAAGATTAATAAAGATATTATGCAGGGGATGGATGACTCCTTAGTCAAAGCCAACAAACTTATGGAACATGAATTGGAGATTCTAGATGGTGTCCCTATGTATGTTTCTAGGGACAAGAAACAAAATGCTAGGGATACAAAGCCTTTAGAACACATGTCTCCCTAATCTATTTCTAAGTTTATACCTATTGAATCACCAAGAGAAGAGTATCCACCTAGATATGAATGTGACATACAAATGAATCTGGAAACTTGCCAGTATGATGTCAATGAGATCAATGATGTTAGGTTGCTAGAACATGAAGAATTCATTTCAGACAATGACTTTATTTATACCAGAGAATTCAACATATTTTGTGCCAATACAAAGGGACATCAATCAGGGCTACTATGGATGGGAAAATAGATGAAGAGATTCTCCAAAAGCTACAGGAAGAAATTGACTAAGCCATGAAGGAGATGACACCAAAAAAGGGAAGGCAATTGCTTAGGGATGTTGGGGTGCTGATCTATTCAGGATGGGACATGAGATCTGCTCTATTGTTTGATAGTTTTCTGAAGAAATAGGGGCCTAATAAGCACATTATGGTAGATGAAGTTGATAAAATTTTCATGGGATCAGGATATGACCTTGATCAAAAAGATATTATGTTGTGGGCTTTGTACCCTAAAGAAATAAGGCCTTTACTTGTTGTCACTGATGAGGCTTTTGGACATTTAATGATCAAACAAGCCAGGAAAACTGATCCTAGGATCACTACCAAAATGAAATTGGATGTAGTAAAACTTAATCAAAAACAGATTGAATTTCTAGTCAGGGATAATTGCACCTATAAAGGTTTGTATGAAAAGGCTAGCGAGGAAGTGCAATGGTTACAAGAAATATTACTACAACAAAACTTTGACCAAAAGTGAGAAGTTGGTCAAACAAGTAGAAAGTGCTCAATAGAAAATGGATAAACTGGTTAATGATATCATTGAATACAGATTTAGAACCATGCAAATCAATATTAGAAAGTGTATACTGGGACTGTCAAGGCTCTAAGGGAGCATGAAAGATTAAAGAAGCGACTACAAGAGGTGATGATTAACGTTGATACTATGACACCTGAGAGAGCAGAAGGGACAACATACTTGGAGGAACATGACATATATGAAGATACGTTGAACAAAGACCTCCAAGCAATGGATGATGGGAGCACTTCACAAATTCCAACAATCTACAAGGAGGGGGAATTGATAACATTGGAACAATGGCGGAATGATCTTGCTAGCATCAAGGAGCGAGCCATCTCAGAATTGGATCGGGATAAATATTTGGCCCCTTATGTCAACTAGATAATATTTGAGTACATTTCATTGAAGGAAGAGATGAAGAAGTAGAATATTGATATCAGAGGCTACAGAGAGGATGATTACATAAATCATTTGGGAATGCTTAATATATTTTAATTTAACTTTGTTAAGAACATACAACCTGGTTGTTGATGTTGGGAAGGGACATGACTTTTCATAAAGATAGTTTTTGTTCTCATATATATATGAGGTTTTTGTAAAACAAAAAAGACATTCAGATATAGATGTACTATATACTCTGGCAGTTTTTGTAACTTTCAAAACTCTATCAATATAATTAGTTGTTTTTCCTTTACATATGTGTTGTGAGCTGTTTATTTCAATTGGCACTTGTTCTGTGATATTGTCTCATAGAAGATAAGGTTGCTTGAATCTTCCTAGTGAAGTTTATTTTCCTTCTGCTATTAATTTAAATAAAAGACCTACTTGTTGATTGTAACTATTCCTTGTAAGTCTTCCTTGAATGGTCTCTTAAAGTAAGGGTTAAAATTCATTCTAGCAAATTATAGCATAAGACTAATAAAATGGATCTTTTTGAGGAAAGGTAACTAACAGATTTACCTGGGGGGTGATTTAAAAAATTGTCTCATAGAAGCATACATTAAGTCCTATTGAAGTAAGAGACTTTGTGGCCCAAACAAGAGGAAAGGCACTAATCAATCATAAACAACAATTTTTTACCATATCAATTACCTTCACTTTAAAGAAATAGGAATAGTTGAGTAGATATATAGAATCAATTACAAATGGTGTATACATATAAATTTCAAGCACAAAGATCAAATAGCTTTCACAACAAAAATCTTGAACTCATCTAAAAGCCACCTATTCTAGGAACCTGTCATTCTGAGATAGGGAAAAATTTAGATCAAGATACTCAATCTTCTATAAAAAGCATTAGTCATCAAAAGTGACTAGAGAATAGGTATACTCACCCAGGTCTTACAGAGCCTAAAGTGAGGGAGTTAGTAACCAAATAGGATCACTCTATAAGTTGGCGAAACCAATTGGAGGTTTTGATCATAGGAGTTGGCATTTCCTTAGAACCTATCCAATCTGTTGATTTGAGATCCACAACCTGCAAATGCTTTCCTGGAGGAAACTTGAGGAAGAGCCATCTCAATCCTCCCTAAAATACCAGAATTCACACCAAACCCCCATAACCAACAGAGAGCAGAAATTTTCTCCAGCATGAGAAGAATCCCCCTTTCCCAAAAATTTCCAAATTATAAAAGCCCTTTTCCTCAAAAAATTAATTTAGGGCATAAATTCACTTTTTATAAAAAAAATTTGAAAAATCTAATTTCCTTTTAAAACATTTGCATTACTATATTAAATAAACAATTCTATTATTCTTTTATTTTTTTAAAACAAAAGCCACAATATATTTAATAACTAATAAGTAAAAGTTGATTTTCTTTCTCTTTTTTTTTACAACAATTACTCAAAACATAATTTAATTTTCACTAATAATTATCCCCATTTAATTTATAAACGCAATTCACATAGAACAACACTAGAAGAATAGATAAGTCACAAAAAGCATAACACGCAAAAAAACTCAACTTAAATAAAACAGAGACCTGAGCCACATACCAATGTCGAAACGATGGCCTACTTGGCAATCCAACAGGGTAAACAAAAGACTGACGACGCTCACAAACGAGCAAGGCTAGGGTTGACATTAGGGCCTTAGAACTATCTCCTCCACTTCCATCAAGTTAATTAGGTATGCTCAAAACTATGGAGCCAAGTGGAGGTGGTACCTGCAATTTCTTGCATCACTGAACTACGCATACATATATATACACAAACATGGTAAACACACCGATGAAGGAGAATCGTGACTTCTCGTGTCTCACTGAAATGAGTGATGAGAAATCATCTCCTTGCACCCCATACACTTCCACACAACATGATGACATACACATAAAGCAACTTGCACATGAAATAAATGTGTTAGTCCATCGTTAGTATCACATAATTAAACTTAACATTTCATCATTTATAAAATACAATGCATAAATAGAGTTTACAACTACTCATCAATAAGCAATAATGTATAATCATATTCACCATATCATACTCCAAAGAATCATAACGAAATAAAACATCACATTCATAATAAATCAACCATCCACATAAGCCACTAAAAAGTCAACCTTGGTCAATGACGTCAAAAAGGGTTTGAACAGAGTAGAGGTACTACATTCTACATATCATCCCAAATCTGATGGGAAAACTAAATGAATTAATAGTGTCTTAGAAGATATGTTGCACATGTATACCATGGATAAACCTAAGTCATGGGAATACTACTTACATTTAGTTGAGTTTGCCTATAATCAAGGATATCATTCAACCATTAAGATGTCACCTTTTCAAGTTGTGTATGTGTTCGAATCAATGAACACTAAGAGGGGGGTGAATCAATGTTTTATAATTCGCAAACTTATTAACCTGATTCTTAAACCACCAGATGCATAAGAATGAAAGAGAAATGCAGAAACATAAAGCAATTAACCACACAACCATAACATGAAGATTTTTATGTGGAAACTTGAAAAGGGAAAAACCATGGTGGGATTTGAACCCACAATATTATTATACTATGGTCAAAAGTATGATAATATTACATGAGGGGAATGCACTTGCATTCATGCACACTGCCTAGATCTTACTACTCAAATACAAAAGGGCTACAACGTGGAGGAAGGCTCACTTCCTTACAGTATATTACAACTGATTACAATAATGAATGAACTAAAGTATAGCATCTACATATGCCAAAATATAGTTCTGGTTAGGCTCAAATTATCTTCTACAACTGATCTATCTTTCTACTCATAAATAATGGGAAGACTACTTACATTTAGCTGAGTTTTCCTATAATCAAGGATATTATTCAACCATTAAGATGTCACCTTTTCAAGTTTCGTATGTGTTGGAATCAATGAACATTGAGAGGGGGGGTGAATCAATGTTTTATAATTTGCAAACTTATTAACCTGATTCTTAAACCATCAGATGCATAAGAATGGAAGTGAAATGCAGAAACATAAAGCAATTAACCACACAACTATAAAACCAAGTTTTTACGTGAAAAACTGGAAAGGGAAAAACCACGGTGGGATTTGACCCCATGATATTGTTATACTATGGCTAGAAGTATGATAGTATTACATGAGGGGAACACACTTGCATTCAGGGACACTTCCTAGAGCTCACTTCTTAAATAAAAAAGGGCTACAACCCAGAGGAAGGCTCACTACCTTATAGGCTATTGCAATTGATTACAATAATGAATGAACTAAAGTATAGCACCTACATATGCCAAAATGCAGTTTCAGTTAGGCTCAGACTATCTTCTGTGACTGTTTTATCTTTGTGCTATGTTTTCTTGCTCTATCATACAACGAAGCACTAAAACCTTCAATCACATTCACCAAACTATGCAAATTTGCTCATACAGACTTCCCTCGCTCATAACACATGCCAAAATGTTCAACCAAATCAATCTTATTGTTAAGTTTTATGATCAGATTAGATAACACAATAATTCACACAAATACACAAATATTATCCAAGGAAAGCCTTCCTCTTGAAGGTGAAACCCAACAATGAAGTATAGTTTATTATTCCAAGTATGACAAGTAATTTTACAATGATTCACTTCACTCTTTGAATTAATTGATTCACCCTTGACTGTTGTAACCAATTTGAATTGTTGTAGCCGTGAGGACTGCTTAATGAAGACCAATTCTTATTCGATATAACATCTAGATTGATGATTTGCCTAGAGAAAGAAAGAACACCACTAATGAATGAATACGACCTGCTTAAGGAACACAAACTGCTGAAGGATATCACTGTTATTGTCAAAGAAGAAGACGATCTGATCTGAATGCATATGAATTGCCCAAGGAGAATGAAGGAGGCGGTCTATTTATATCCAACCATGTCTTAATCAAGCAACACGACTTATCCATAAGTCAGCTACAATATTAAACAACATGTCTTTTCAATAACATGTCTCATGCCAAAGATCACGACATCCAAGGTGATTGCTTATTAGTTGTGCTTTTTATTAACAAGTCATTTCATTACAAAGGATGAAAAAATGTATAAAAATTGAATATTAAATGTGTAAGGCCAAGGGCCCTACACACATTTGATGGAAGAGTCGGCTTTTGAGGATCTGACCGAAGCTATCCATCAATACTCCCTCTTAGCTAGGGAGGAATCCTTCTTGACATCTGAGTTACATAGTCATGGCCACTCCCAGAGGGTGCACAAATACAAAGTCATGACATCCACCATACCTACTCGCAGAGGGTGGAACAAGGGCTAGAACCTCAAACTTCTCTCACAGAGAAGAATGCACAAGAAGGGTTGATACCTCAAAATTCTCTCACAGAGAAGAATGCATAACAAGGGTTGATACCTCAAACTTCTCTCATAGAGAAGAATGCAAAACAAGGGTTGATACCTCAAACTTCTCTCACAGAGAAGAATGCATGACAAGGGCTTGCACCTCAAACTTCTCTCACAGAGAAGAATGCATTATAATACATGTCAAGTAATCACTGATGCTAAGACTCCCTCCCAGAAAGAGCTTCATTTTCTACAATTCCAAGCTTGTCTCAAAAATGCACAAATTTTACTTTCACAAGAGGCTTGGTGAAAATTTCAGCCATCTGTTCCTCAGTACAAATGTATCTCAACTAAACATCATTTCTTTGTACCATATCTCTGACATAGTGGTACTAAATCTCTACATGCTTCGTTTTGTCATGAAATACTGGATTGACTAAAAGCTTTACACAACTTTGGTTATCACAATGTATAATGGTAGTCTCCAATGATTGACCAAACAATCCTGCAAGGAGCTTACTAAGCCACACTGCTTCATGAGTTGCTACACATGTTGCAATGTATTTTGCCTCTGTAGTTCTTAGAGCTACTGAAGATGGCTTCTTGCTACACCAGGAAATCATAGCATATCCCAAGCTAAAACAACAACCAAAGGTGCTCTTCCGATCAGTAACACTCCTTGCCCAATCAGAATCAGAATATCCTTCAAGAATCAGGTCCACACTGGAAGAGTATTTCAAGCCATATCCAACTGTTCCACTCAAATATCTCAAGATATGCTTGATTGTAACTAGATGTATCTATCTAGGTTCACTCATGAACTAGCTAAGTGCACTCACTGCATAACAAATATTTGGTCTAGTGTTAACTAGATACATTAGGGATCCAATCAATTGCCTGTACATAGTAGGATCCACAAGATCTAAACTATTTGAAACTTCCCTTAGTTTCTTCAAGTTAGTTTCCATTGGTGTGGACATAGGTTTACAATCTTTCATTCCAAATCTCTTCAAGATATCGATGGTGTATTTTCCTTGACTTAGGATAATCCCATTGGGCCTCTGCCACACTTCTAGCCCTAGAAAGAAGTGCATGAGTCCTAAGTCCTTCATCTTGAATTTGGAAGTCAACTCCTTACATCTATCAATGAGATGATCTTCTCTGGTAACAAATAGATCATCAACATAAAGTACCAAGATCAACATATCACCATTGAATACCTTGCAGTAAAGGTTTGGATCAACATCATTCTTGCAGAAACCCAAACCCACTAAGTATCTGTCAATTCTTTTATACCAAGCCCGAGGAGCCTGTTTAAGACCATATAGGGATTTCTTCAATTTATGCACATGAGACTCTTTCCCATGAATCACGAACCCCTTAGGTTGCTAAATGATGACTTCTTCTTGAATCACACCATTGAGAAAGGCAGTCTTCACATCCATCTGATGCAACTTCCATTGCTTAGCTGCTGCAATGGCAATGATGGTTCTAATGGAAGTATAGCAAGAAACAAGAGAAAAAATTTCTTCATAGTCTATTTCCTCTTGTTGAGAGAAGCCATGAGCCAAAAATCTATCCTTGTACTTTTCAATGTTGCCACCAGCTTCATGTTTTATCTTATACAACCACTTGGAAGATACAACAGACTTCCCTTTTAGTCTAGGCACAACATCCCACACATTGTTCTTGAGAATGGATTGATACTCCTCATCCATTGCATCTTTCCAAACTTGTTGTTTTGCATCTTCCTCTACACTAGAAGGTTCAGACTCAACAAGATTGCACATTAATAAAGCATAACCAGAAAATATTTGTGGTCTTTTGCTTTCTCTAAATGTTCCTCTAGGAGCGACAAATTGTTTTACTTCCTGCATAGTGTTTCGCACCCAAAGAGGTCTCTTTCAAGACACAATAATATCTCTAGGCCCATCAGTGGGATCCAAAGGTTCAATTGGGTCATTACTCATATCAGGCTTTGTAGTCTCCCTCTAAATCTCAAGAGCATGATCAACATCCATGTCTTGAGGGGTCTCATCATTTATATCCATGCATGAGCCCTTTGATTTTTTGAATGCAACATCTTCCTCAAATGTGACATCCCTACTAACTTCTATTTTCTTTTGACTAGGAATGTAAATAAGGTAGGCTTTGGAGGTTTCACTGTAGCCTACAAATATTCCTCTCTTGCCAGAAGGCTCCAACTTGGTTATCTTGTCCTTGAGAATATGAACATACATAGGACAAGCAAATATTCTCAGGTTGCTGATATCAGGATTGATACTTGAGAAGGCTTCTTCAAGAGTCATATTTTGTAATATCCGACGAGGACATCTATTCTGAACATACACTGTTGTTCTAGAGGATTCTGCCCATAGAAAAATATGAAGGTCCTAATCATGAATCATATCTTTTGCAGATTTCAACAATATATATGTTTTTCCTTTCAGCAACCCCATTTTGTTGAGGGTTGTAAGGAACACAAAACTCCCTCTTGATCCCTACCTCAATACAAAAATCATGAAAGCTACCCAAGGTGTATTCACCTCTATTATTAGACCTTAAAATTTTAATTTTCTTTCAAGAGAGATTTTCTACAAGAGCTTTAAACTCTTTAAACCTACCTAGGACTTCATCAGACTCTTTAGACCTTAAGAAATAAATCCAAGTCTTCCTAGAGTAGTCATCTATTAAAGTTACATAATAAAAATATCCGCTTAGGGATGGAATTGACATTGGACCACATCAATCTGAATGTACAAGATCTAGTATTTCTTTAGATCTACTTTCAATTCTATGAAAAGGACTTTTAATATTTTTACCCATAGAACAACCTTTACAAGTACCAACATTTACATGAATGAGTTTAGGAGTACCTTTTACCATCTTCTCCAAAGATGGAAGAGCCCTGAAGTGAAGATGTCCAAGTCTTATGTTCTAGAGTTCGCTGGAACTAGAAGAATCAAGAATAAGAGCTTGAATTGGAAGAGTGGAGAGTTTGTATAAAATCTCATGTCAATTTTCGATCACATGAGCAGTCTTGATGTTGGAGTTCTTATGCCAAGCAATATCTCTTCCTTCAAAAATGCACTTTGATAGCCCTTATCCTCCAGGGCTGAAATAGACACAAGGTTCCTCTTGACCCCTAGTATGAACAATACATCACTTAGGTGTACAGAAACTCTAGATTCAAGTTTTAGAGATGTAGCACCAACACCTCTTACATCATAGCGTGCATCATCCCCAATAAAGACTTGGAGATGTGACTCTTTCTCTATTAGATCAGAAAGGTGCTCCCAATGACTAGTGATATGTCGAGAGGCTCCACTATCAATTAACCATGTATCACTATCCGTAGGAACATTTCTTTGTAATGCTAATATGAAAAGAAAACCATTGAAGCTATCTTCAACCTCCTTTCAAAATGAGACTTCATTGATGTTTTCTCCTTGATGATTAGGTCTTGTTAAACAATCCTTCGCAAAGTGACCAAACTTGTCACACCTAAAACACTAGATGCGAGAGATATCTTTCTTCCTCTTCCTAGAATCAGGTGCAAAACCTGATTTGAAATCTCTATTATTTTTTAAGTTGCCCTTCTTCCAATACTTTCATTTCTTGGTAGATTGAGTGGCAAGAACATGTGTATCTTCATTTTGAGAACTCTTGACAATTCGTCTAGCAGTCAATCTTGATTCTTCTTGAATACAATTTGCACAGAGTTGATCAAACTTAGGTAATTTGGACCTTCCACTTATGCTTTGTATAAATGGCTTCCATGAATGAGGTAGACCATTCAAGGCTAGCGTAATAAGGTATTTATCTATCACTTGATCTCCAATTGCACTTAGTTGATCTCTTAATTCTGAAATTTTCATGAAGTAGGCGATGACTAAATCTCCTTTTGCCATATTCACTTGGTGGAGTTGTTGTCTCAAGGAAAGAGCCCTACTTACATTGTTAATCTCATATAATCCCTCCAAGATCTTGAACATATCTCTTACAGTTGTCATCTTGGAGATAAGAGGCACCAAGTGATCCCTCATGGAGTCAATTAATATCTTCCTTGCTTTGATGGTATTCTTCTTGAATTGTTGTTTCTCCTCATGATCTTCAAGTTTGGATAAATCCTTTTCCTCTATGAATTGAAGAAGATCATTTTCTTGAAGTGAAATGAGCACTCTAAACTTCCATGAGGTGAAGTTAGATGCGCCTTCAAGCCTATCTTTGACTTTAAGACCGTTCACCATTTTCAAGACTTAGAGATACTGCTCGATAGAGAGAGAGGAGATAATACTTAGAAATTGTATGGAATCTGATCATGAACTTCTTTCAACCTGGATCTAATACCATGTTAAGTTTTATGATCAGATTAGATAACACAATAATTCACACAAATGCACAGATATCATCCTAGGAAAACCTTCCTCTTGAAGGTGAAAAACCTAGCAATGAAGTATAGTTTGTTATTCCAAGTATGACAAGTAATTTTACAATGATTCACTTCACTCTTTGAAGTAATTGATTCACCCTTGACTATTGTAACCAATTCGAACTATTGTAGCCGTGAGGACTTCTTAATGAAGACCAATCCTTATTCGATCTAACATCTAGATTGATGAATCACCTAGAGAAAGAAAGCACACCACTAATGAATGAACAATCTGCTTGAGGAACACGAACTGTTGAAGGATATCATTGTTTTTGTTAAAGAAGAAGATGATCTGATCTGAATACATACAAATTGCCCAAGGAGAATGAAGGAGGCGATCTATATATATCCAACCATGTCTTAATCAAGTAACATGACTTATCCATAAGTCAGCTATGATATTAAATAGCATGTCTTTTCAATAACACGTCTCATGCCAAAGGTCACGACATCTAAGGTGACCTCTTATTAGTTGTGCTTTTTATTAACAAGTCATTTCATTACAAAGGACGAAAATGTATAAAAGTCAAATATTAAATGTGTAAGGCCAAGGGCCCTTCACACATTTAATGGTAGAGTCAAGTTTTGAGGATTTGACTGAAGCTATCCATCAACACTTATATATTTGCACCAACAAAAAGAATCCTTTACCATGTTGGCTTCCAAAAACCGCATAACACACAATCATGAAATGTGTATCACCAAGTCGGCTCAATCCATATGTGAACCATAACATGAAGATAATAAGCTTCCCATAAGTAAACCCAATCACCTTAAACATGAAAATAATAACCAAAATCATCCCAACAAATTGGCAACACACGTTACACCAAAATAACTCTATTCTAACTAAATTACTAGATACCAACCCTTTGATCTTTCTCACAAATTAACATCAGCTACTAGAATCATGAAATAAGCTACCTCAAACCTCAAATCATCTACCTTAATCACCACAACCAAAATTACATCACCAACATCAAGATATGCACAATGATCTCATGCTCTATTGATTATTGTGTTCCACCTTCCAGACTTATGCCTTATGAACAATATGAATTCCGGTTAGTCAAATTTATATACACCAAATATAATTTATTGACTTAGTTTCCATCAATGATAACCCCTAACCAATATCCATGCATGAATCTTCATTGTAACACTGTCTCTTGCCAATAATCCCCCTCTTTGGTATTGATGGAAACACTGTTAAAAATGAAGTATACACTCAAAGCTACAAAACTTCCAAATTCCAAACTCATCAAGAATCTACAAGCTCCCCCTGTGAATTTACACCATTTTCACTCTGCTCTCTCCCCCTTTGACAACAATGCCAAAGATAGGACTCCACCAAAACTTATATATAGAGATATGTATAGTTGCTCACAAAAAGTTGAATATGTCTACAGAAATTGTCCTAAGGGACAACAAATGGTTATCCCATGCCTTCTTCAAAATCTCCAAAATGTTGATCATTCTACTAAAAAGATAAGCATGCATTTTTGCTCCTCTCCTGTCTACCAAAACAGGATTATCCAGAGCATTTTTTAGAATCTTGCATGCTTCTCATTAGTGAGTCTATCTAGGGAGTTATAAGACTCCTCACTTCTGCTACTCTACCCAAAATTCTATCATTTTCCCGATTGAGACTCTTAATCTTATCTAATAAGCTAAAAAATTGTGGTTCAAAACTGCTAGCTGGGACTGATTGAGGTGCATATGACTAAGCTATGATAGCAAGCCAGCCTTCACATTCTCTTATTTTCTTCTCAAGTCTATAGTGAACTTAGGAAAAATTAGAAAAGACATGTATATCCGACCACCTTCATCTAATGTATCTTGAATACTCTTCATGGAAGTAACTAAGGTTACCCTATCATCCTCAATCATATTAAAAAATATCTTCAAACTCATAGCATTAAACTGATTTAAAACTTTAATAGCTATTGCCTTCTCCAAAGACCCAAAATGAGAGCCTGCAACATTCAACATACTCTTAAGCTTACCTGAGGGATCAGATGTGTCTGGCTTGAAAGATGGCAAAATTTCTTATAGATATCTCTTTCCAATGTTATCAACTCTTTATCTATTGAATGGGACTTAAGTAAGTCCTCACTAGCTTTATCTTGGGTGAGAGTTCCTAACTTCAGTTGCTTGAATTGAAGATAAAGAGCTCATATCAATAGGCCCTTGATCAAAATCATCTGAGTCAGTAGCAATTTGTTTATCTTTATTTGTTACAGTGTCTCTTGCCACTATTATCAGAGCTTGATCTACCTTCTCTTCTCCTTTCTCCTCTCCTTCTGCACTAGCATCATTACCATCATATTTACCCTTTTTTGCATCAACTTTCTCCTCAGCTTCTTTTACTGAAACAACTTGAATCACCGAAGGATCCAGCTCAGCTTCACCAGAGATATCATTAGCAGCATCAACATCATCAACTCAAGTTTGATCATTTTATTTCCCTTCCAAAATGGCCTTCTTAGATGATTGATCCTTTTTCTTGTCAGGAGCAAATTCACACACTTTTGGAATAGATGTGTCATGTGATTTATCTTCCAGATGAGTGTCATCATGTGTTGCGTTCACATCAATTCTTTGATCTATCAAAAATTATCTCAAATTTGTCTTTGTCTCTTTAGTGAATTCATCTATTTTTCCAAGCATAAGCTTATTAACTCTCTTCTTACTTCAAAATATTCCCTTTGCAAGCTTTAATAGTCTTACCACTTCACTTTTAGAAATAACAGAGGATATATTTACTAATACACCTATCTCTTGGTCTAACCCTATTCACAAGATTTGGTATGAAAATGAAAACCTATTAGAAATGGATGCTATTATTAAAAAAGCCAAACAAAAAACGAAACTTGCCTAGGATTGTATAAAAGTTGGGTTGATTCCAAGAGGTCCACTCCATATTTTATATATTGGTGATCATGTTTTTCCAAGAGTCAAACTAAAAAAGGAGTTCGTTAAAATTTGGAAAGTATTCTAGGATAGATCCTCATTTTTGTGGCCCTTTTGAAATATTAGAAAAAATAGGAAATGTTTCTTATAGACTTGCTTTGCCTCTTGAGTTACAAATTCATGATCTATTTCATGTAAGTTAATTTTAAAAATATGTATATAATGTAGATCATGTTATTGATTGGAAATGTATTTTTATTGAACCTTTGTTAGGATTTAGTTGCCATCAACCTTATCAATTCTTTAATATATTATTTTACTAATGTATTTTGTAATTTTCCCAGAAGAGGTTAAACAATTTAACCAACGGTGGTGAAAGAGACCATGTAAAGGCAAAGTTACTTTTACCATTTGTCTTTGGGGAAAAGGACAAAATGGCTAGCTGACACCTTTTGGAAGCTTCTATTTTGATGTGGTTGGAAACTTGTAAGGGGTTGTAAGAGCATCTATGATGGTTATGATAGTCATTAATGATATCTATCATAGAATCCTTACATAGGTGCCCATGCATGAGAGATGCCTTATAATAGTTGTAAGAGCATCTGTAAGAGGCCATTTTTGGGTATTTTTGACTCATTTCAAGGAGATACTCGTGATGTTTTCCAGATGGTTTTGTAGCCTATTGTTTGGTGATACCATGGTGATATTCATCCTCACAAATCTCTATAAATTGGGGCCTTGAGCTAGAGTTATTCATTCAATTTCATTTTGTTTCTAGGATAATGAAGTGCTACTGAATTTTATAGATGTCTAAATGATAAGTTTATTTATGTTTTAATCTCTATTTGATTAGTAATATACTTTCCTCTCTTTTGTGGTGGATTTTTCTTCTAAAAGGGTTTCTCCATGTAAATCTAGTGTTTCATGTGTTATGGTTTTCTTCTTGTTTTGATTATGCAATCACTTTGTTAAGGGTTTATCTTTATTTTTAATAGTTGCAATAATATTCATTTAAAGTTCATATTGCAAGCTTTCTTCACTTGTTTTTCAACATTTGGTATCAGATCTAGCAATGTTTTAAAGTGAGGGATGCCTTTCTCTATAAGTGTTGAAGGTTTTTTGTTGTAGTGGGAGCTTTTATTTTGTGGGTTTTTTGTAAATTTTAGAAAGGTTGTATACCATGGCATCTACCTCATGTCAAGATATTGAGAAGCTCAGTGGCACTAGTTACAAGATGTGGAAGTTGAAAGTTGAGGATCTCTTTGAAGAGGGAGATCAATGGTTGCCAATATCAGAAGAAAAGAAGCCATCTATGAATCTTCCTTGACTAATGATGAGTGGAAAAAGTTATAAAAGAAGGCACAAGGAACCATTTGGTTGTGTCTCATAGACTTTGTCCTCTTGAATGTCTCTATAGAAGACATTGCATACAAACTATGGAGGAAAATAGGTGATATCTATCAAACTAAGAGTTTGTCTAGCAAGCTTTATCTAAAAAGACATTTGTGTTCTTTGAAAATGAGGGATGGTGATTCTATTGCATCAATAAGTAGTGGTGGTGCATAGCCTAAGATGAATAGTGTGATTCCCATATTTCTTTTAGAAGAGATGAGGAGAAAGACCATGAATGTTGGATCCCAAGATGCCTTGCATGTTTGAGGAAAGCTTAAGGAGAAAGGGCTTAAATTGGATAAAAAGAAGGATATGTCAAAAGGACATTCTGAGACCCTCAAAAAGAGCAAAGTGTTGGAATTGTGGTAGAAGAGGGCATGTGAAGGAGTATAGAAACAAGAAAAAGGGCATTGATACTTCCACGGATAAGTCCTTAGATGACGGTGATTCTGATCCTTTGTTTATTTTAGCTAACTCTATTAGTAATGATTCTTGGCTTGTTGATTCAAGTGCCTCCTACCATATCACTCCTCACAAGGAGTGGCTTTTTGAGTATAAAGGATATGAAGGAGGATAAGTTTTTCATGTCGATAACAAATCAATAAATATTATTGTTAAAGGGAAGGTAAAGTTGTGTTTCAATGATGAGAGGATTATTTTAATTGATAATGTTTAATATATTCCAAATCTTGCAAGAAGTTTACTTTTGGTGTCCAAGTTGAATGATTCTGGAATGCATGTGACATTTGATAAGCCTGGTTGCAATTTGGTAAAGGGAAGTCTAGTAATTGCTAAAGGATATCGGACCAGGACTTTGTTTAAGCTATATTTTTCTACTCTTTGTAATTCAGCTTTTGTAACTAGGACTGAAAATGCATGTATGTTGTGGCACCATAGATTAGGTCACACTGGTGAAAAAGGTACTAAGACCATACTAGATAAGAAACTAGTTGAGGGTATTTTTGATTATTTTGTTAGTAATAGTGATTTTGTGAGTGTTGTGTGTTTGGTAAGAAAAATAGATCTTCATTTCCTAAAGGAGTTAGTAAAGCTAAGAGCCTTTTAGAGATTATTCATTTGGATGTATGTGGTCTGGTGGATGTTGGATCTTTGAATATAACTTGACATTATGTTTCCTTCATTGCCGATGTCTCAAGATATACTTGGATTTATTATATGCATTCAAAATCTTAAGTTTTCACCAAGTTTAAGGAATTTAAGGCATTAGTTGAAAAGCAATTAGATAATAAGATACAATTATTAAGATTTGACAATGGGGGTGAATATTTCTCTAAGGAATTTGATGAGTTTTACAAACATACAGGAATTGTTAGGCAAAAGTGTTGGCAATTGACACTCATTGGATTCATATATTGTCATTGATGGCAACAAAATTCTGTAGAAAGCATACACCAACAGATACCGACACCGGCACCAGCATTGACATCCTACACTTCAGTGAAGCTGACATTAGTCTGGGATCCAAAAAGGTTTTATTTGTAAAATCATTTTGTAATTATTGTAGAGAGCTGACATTGAATATCTTTTGTAACGTGTTGTAAGCCGACATAAGGCATATTGTTTGTAAAGGGTATATAAGTCAGTTTATTAGGTCATTTTGATATAGGAGAATGCATATAACGAATGTGGAGAAAGAAAAGTGATGCGAAGGATATGTATGTAGATCATTTGTATGTGATAGTAATATCATGCAATGGTTAGTATACTTTTTTTAAAGATTTCTTAGAGTAAAGGAGAAACCGGTAAAAGGGTTTAGGGTTTATGAACCGGTACAGAACAGAGCTATAACCATAACTCTTTTTGGCATTGTAGATGCATTTTGTGAGTTCACCATTATTGTTTTATCTTAGCAGAAGCTTGTAGTCAGTGAGACTCCTTTGTCTTGAGCAGTGTTCTCTAGGCAATGTGCCTTCCTACATGTGTAGGCCTCCATGCTATGTAATATCTTTCATATGGCCAGTGAATTGATATTGTGGGTCACAAATCTCACCATGGTTTTTCCTCTTTGAGTTTTTCCACGTATAAAATTCAGTGTGTTATGGTGTTCATTTATGTTTTTGGTTTATTTACTTCATATTATATGTTTCTTCATTTACCGGTTTACATGTGTATGTTATAATAAGGTAAAATCTTATATCACCGGCAGAACACTGATTCACCCCCCTTCTCAGTATTCTTGGATTCCTTCTATTTCAAAAATTAGTATTAGAGATTTGGTCCTCTTTTGCAGAAGCTTAACCACTTGAGGTAGATCCTATGACAACTAATAATTCAAATCCACTGGCAGCTATTTTTAGAAGAGAAATCCCTAAGCTTGATGGAACAAACTATGGGATATGGAAAATTTGAATGGAGACTCATCTTAGATGTCTTGGCAAGGATATTTGGGAGATCATTGAGAAAGGATATGCACCTTATGATTTGGCATCTGGCAATCGTGCTCCTGCAGACTTGGATAAAAATATTGAAAATGATTGCAGAGCTAGAGAAGCCCTCTTGTGTGCACTCATTGATCAGCAAATCATGGGATTGACTGATAAATCATCTGCAAAGGTTATGTGGGATAAATTGCAAACTCTGAATGAAGGTGACCCTACTATCAAAATTGCTAAACTATGGTTACTGGGTAAGAGATGAGGTAACTAAAGATGGAATTTTGAAGAATGTGTAAAATATTTATGAGTATTTAGATGACAATGAGAAAAATGAAATGGAAAAAGCAATTTTGTTATATTTAGACATATATAAAAAGGCTTTGGTAGAGATTCTGAAGGAAATTCCTTTATCTTTGTATAATAAGTTGGATGCAAGGAGATTAAATGCAGTCAAGAGGGACAGAGAGATTAAAGAAGCTGAACTTTTAGGAATTTGTGGTTCTATAAATAATGAGGAAATAAAAAGATGTATAGAAGTTTCAAATAGAACAATCTTTAGCAGCAAACCTTGGCAAATAAGCTTAATGATGGGTAGAGTCAATGAAATAATAAATGAGACCAAAGAAGGACGGGCTAAATTTTTCCAAAAGAATCCCGATTTCCTTACTTCCCAAGAAAAAATTGCTAAGGCAACAACTCCCACCATTCCAGAAAGATCCAAAGGAAAAGAAAATTTGGGGAACTCAGATCAAATTTTGAATGAACCGGTAGATAATTCTTAATTAGATAAGTGTGTACAGACTCCATTGGAAGATAAACCTAAAATTAATGAGTGTACAGGATAAACCGATAGAGACAACATATATACACTCTGAGAAAGGTAATATAGATAATGTACGGGATACTGATAATATTATGGATAATAATCCATTGATAGTGATAGATATTGCACCAAGTGGAGAAGCCACCAGTACAAAAGAGGATGACAAAAGGGATACACCAGGAGAGGATAAGGAAAATAAAGAAAAGGAAAAGGAGACTGATAAGAGTAAAGGTGCACAAACATCTAGTACTAAACCGGCAATTGATTCCTCATCAAAACTTTTGGCAATTGACACTTCTCAAGTTGAGAATAAATCAATCACAGAGATGAGTCCCACGGAGCTAATGATGATGGTTGCTAAAAAATTAATAAGGAGGGATCTGCAGACAAGGGGATAATAGATTAGTCAATGACAGTTTTGCATAGACTGATTCTAGAATGTATGATTGAAAATGAAGAGATCCCTTCCAGCAAGCTTAAGGCATTGACAGAGCACATCTCTAAAAAATTTCAATCATTACAACAGATTTCCGACCGACAAGCACTTGAAAGATTTACTTTGGCTAAGAAAGCTTCTTTTGACCAGATTATTGAGACAGAAAAGAAGAAGATTGAAGAGAAACTTATACTTATTGAAAATTCTTTGAAACAATGTACTAACATTTACAGGGTTGTTGTAATATAGATATTCTAATAGAAAATGTAGATAAGAGGATAAAGGAGTTACAAGAAAAGATTACTAATATTGCTAATTATTTCGATGGACTAACTTCACTTACAACATCTATTGATGGACAGATTTTGACTTTGGAGAACCAATTTTTTTCTTTTGAAAAGGAAAGAGATAAGATCATTGAAAGAGCCAAAAGTCTCAAAGGTTTGGTGAGTCGAAGATTGGATTCACTTGGTGTACATAAGAGGGAATGCATGGATATGCTTGGGAAGCCCACACTGCAAAAGTCACTGAGAAAGAATCACTTGCACATTTACTAAGTGGACTTGTATCCATATCCAAAACATTCAAAACTAGCTGGGATACTTATATATAGTTACTAGAGAAAGCTTATCCACAAATCTTGAAATTGGTCAAGATCCAGTAAGTAATCTGTAATTATTCATTCTTTTGCACAGATTCCTAAAAATTCTTTCAATTCTTTCACCGGTCTTTGGCATTGATGCTAAAGGGGGAGTTTATGTATGTGAAAAATGAAATAAAAAGGAAAGTATGTATATAATCCTAGGGCGAGGATATCAGACAGAGAGTATATGAATCAAAGGAGGAGATAAATGCAATCATGGTCAATCATCTCAGGGGGATCATGTTTTAGTTTCAGTTGAACCGACTTGTTGGCAATTGACACTCATTGGATTCATATGTTGTCATTGATGGCAACAAGATTATGTAGAAAGCATACACTGACAGATACTGGAACTAACATTGACATCCTACACTTCAGTGAAGCCGACATCAGTATGGGATCTAGAAATATTTTATTTGTAAAATCATTTTGTAATTATTGTAGAAAGCCGACATTGATTATCTTTTGTAACATGTTGTACGCCGACATAAGGCATATTGTTTGTAAAGGGTATATAAGTTAGTTTATTAGGTCATTTTGATATAGGAGAATGTATATAACGAATGTGGAGAAAGAAATGTGATGCGAAGGATATGTATGTAGATCATTTGTATGTGATAGTAATATCATGCAATGGTCAGTAGATAGTTTGTAAAGATTTCTTAGACTAAAGGAGATACCAGTAAAAGGGTTTAGGGTTTATGAACTGGTACAGAACAGAGCTATAACTAGAACTCTTTCTGGCATTGCAGATGCATTTTGTGAGTTCACCATTATTGTTTTATCTCAGGAGAAGCTTGTAGTCAGTGAGACTCTTTTGTGTTGATCAGTGTGCTCTAGGAAGTGTACCTTCCTACATGTGTAGGTCCCCATGCTATGTAATATCTTTCATATGGCTAGTGAATTGATATTGTGGGTCATAAATCCCACCGTGTTTTTTCCTCTTTGAGGTTTTCCATGTATAAAATTCAGTGTGTTATGGTGTTCATTCATGTAGTTGGTTTATTTACTTCATGTTATATGTTTCTTCATTTACTGGTTTACATGTGTATGTTATAATAGGGTAAAATCTTATATCACCGATAAAACACTGATTCAACCCCCCCCCCCCCTCTCAGTGTTCTTGGATTCCTTCTATTCCAACAAAAAGATGACACCTTACTCTCCCCAACAAAATAGGGTAGTAGAAAGAATGAACCATACATTAATGGAATATCTAGGAGCATGTTAAATAGTGTTAAGATAGATTAAAAAAATTGGGCAGAAGTTATTGGTACCACTTATTTTTTAATTAATAGATCTCCTTGTAAATATTTTCTTGATAAAATACCTTATGAGATGTGGTTGGGTTAAATGCCTCTAGCTTCACATTTAAGGGTCTTTGGTTGTGAGGCTTTTGTTCATGTACCTCAGGAGAAGCAATCTAAATTGGATCCAAAAGCTTATAAATGTGTCATTGTAGGATATGGTGAGAATGTAAAAGGTTATAAGCTTCAGAATCCTCTAACCTGTAAAATGATCTTTTTTAGAAATATGATTTTCAAGGAATTTAGGGCTGACTCGGGTAAAAAACAACTAAAGGAAAAGTCAAAGATAATGCATTTCGGAACTAAGTGGGAAGATGCACATGTGGAAGAATAGAGAGATGGACAAGAAGATGGAGAAAAGAAGAGAGTTCAAGTGAAAGTTCTAAAGAATTTGTTGTAACAGGAAAAGTTGAACTTAGTGAAGAACATGAGGAAGAAACTCTTTCTCCACCTTTGAGAAGGTCCATTAGACAACATAATCCAATTTGCATGTATATCCCACCATATTTACATTGTAAGTGTTCTTTATTAAGTACTAATGATGAACCTAGATATTCTAGGGGAGCGTTCTCTTCCAGGGAAAGTGAGTCTTGGATGCAAGCCATGTAGGAGGAGATGATAGCTTTGGATAGTTGTGACACTTGGGGTCTTGTTAGTTTTCCCAAGGGAAGAAATCCCATTGGATGCAAGTGGGTATTTAAGAAGAAATTTGGAGCAGATGGTCGGTTAGAGAGGTATAAGGCTAGACTAGTGGCCAAGGGATACTCCTAGAGAAAGGGAGTTGATTTCGGTGAAATATTCTCTCATTTTGCTAAGATAACTTCTATTAGATTCCTATTATCTATTGTTTCTAATTGTGATTTTAAGATAGAGAAAATGAATGTTAAAACTGCTTTCTAGCATGGGGATCTTGGAGAAGAAATTTATATGCGACAACCTGATGGTTTTGTTGAGAAAGGAAAAGAAAACTTCGTTTGCAGGTTAAAATGGTCATTGTATGGTTTGAAACAATCACCCAAGATGTGGTACCAAAATTTTAATGCATTTTCATTAAAGTTGGGCTATGTTAGAAGTGAAGAGTATCACTATGTTTATATTAAGGTTATTGATGATCAGTTACTAATTATTGTCTTGTATGTTGATGACATGTTTATTAGTAATAGTACGATGATGATTAGAGAGATCAAAACTCAGCTTTCTAGGACATTTGATATGAAGGATTTGGGAGTTTCTAGATATATTCTTGGGATGGAGATCAGTAGGGATTGGGTTAATAGAAAGCTTTGTTTAAGTCAAAGTAAATATGTTGACACAATTTTGCAGAGATATAAAATGCAAGACTATAAGCCAGTAAGTATTCCATTTCTAGTTGGTAATAAGTTGAGTTTAGACATGTGTCCTAATTTTGATGATGATATTGAAGAGATGTCTAATTTTACTTATGCTAGTGTAATTGGTAGTTCAATGTATGCAATGTTTTGTACTAGACCATATATAGCCCAAGCAGTGGGAGTTCTAAGCAGGTTTATGTCTAACCCAGGTAAAGAGAATTATAATTTTATTAAAAGGTTATTAAGATACTTGTGAGGTATTTCTAATTACTATTTGGTTTATGATGGTACTAATGATGTGAATAAGTCATTGGAATACAGGGGTTTGTTGATGTAGATTGGGTAGGTGACTTGGATAGTTGAAGGTCCACTAGTGGCCATGTGTTTACTTTGTTTGGAGAAGAAGTGAGTTGGATGAGTAAAAGTCAACCTAATGTTGCATTATCCACCACTGAAATAGAGTATATGGATGGTACACATTCCTCTAAGGAGGCAGTTTAGTTACAGAGACGTGGTAATGGTATTGGTTTTTATTGCAGGACATTTAGGATTGGATCTGGCAGTCAAAGTGTCATTTGTTTGGCCAAAACTCCTATGTATCATGCTTGTACTAAATATGTTGATGATCAGTATCACTTTGTGTGAGAGATGGTTGAGAGAGGACATGCCTTTATTGAAAAAGTTGACACTTTGGATAGTGTTGCAGATTCTCCCATGAAGCCAATGACCACAAATAAGTTCTCTTGGTGCAAGAAGGCCATGGGCCTTGCTCACTCTATTTGATTTGTATTTTGTATCTCTATGGGATCATTTACAATGTATGATGTCAAGTGGGAGAATTTTAGGATTTAGGTGTCATCAACCTTTTAAATCCTCTAATTTATTATTTTCCCAATATCTTTTGTAATTTACCCATAAGAGGTTAAATTATTTAATCAATGGTGGTGAAAGAGACCATGTAAATGTGAAGTTACTTTTACCATGTGTCTTAAAGGAAAGGGACAAAATAGCTAGGTGACACCTTTTGTAAGCTTATATTTTGAGGTGGTTGGACACTAGTAATGGATTGTAAGAGCTTCTATGATGGATTTGATAGTCACTATTGATATTTATAATAGAATCCTTACATAGGTGCCCATGCATGAGAGATGCCTTATTACAGTTGTAAGAGGATTTGTTACAGGCTATTTTTGGGTGTCTCATTTCAAGGAGATACACATGAGTTTTCCTAGGTGATTTTGTAGCCTATTGTTTAGTGATACCATGGTGATATTCATCCTCATAAATCTCTATAAATTGGTGCTTTGAGCTAGAGTTATTCATTCAGTCTTGTTTAGGTTCCAAGATAACAAAGTGATACCAAATTTTATAGAGGTCTACAAGAGAAGTGTATTGTTGTTGTAATCTTCATTTATAATATACTTGCCTATCTTTATTATTGGGAGATATGTGGAACTGTGTATGAGCAATTGTGCATAATTTCTAGTGTGCATTTCAAGGATTTGTGCTCTAAAATACAACACAATATCATAACAGAGCAGTGTTGCAGAACAAAGTATTTTGTGCTTAACCAAAACTATTTTTGGCATTTGTAGATGTTGTCTATCAGTTCAGACATTCCAATTATTATATGTAATCATTTTGTAAGATAGTGAGCCTTCTGGGGTTGTAGCCCTTATTGTAATTTGAGCAAAGAACTCTAAATAGTGTGCCTGAATGCATGTGTATTCCCCTCATGTAATATTATTATACTTCTAACAAGGTATATTAATATTGTGGATCTCAATCCCACCGTGGTTTTTCCCTTAACTGGGTTTCCACGTAAAAATCATGGTGTTATTGTTGTTTCATTTGTGTTTCTGCACTTTATTTTTCTTCATTTGCATTAAGTGGTTGAAAGAATAGGTTAATAAAGTTAAAAATTGCAAAACACTGATTCAGCCCCCCCCTCTCAATGTTTCTTGATTCCAACAACTGGTATAAGAGCCTAGTTCCTTGGAAGAGGCTTAACAACTTGAGGCGGATCTGGGAAAGTGAATCAATGGATTTTGGTAGTCTTAGACAGCAGCTGGTTTTTTCTCTTGAAGATCTTGATCGTGCACAAGATGAGAACTGGAAAGTGAAAGGAAATCTTAAAGATTCTGAGGAATACATTGAAACATTGAAAGATCAGTTGAACAAGTCAAGGGAAAAGAGAAAGGAACTTGTTGATAAGATAAAAGAGAAACAAAGTTAAAATATTGATGAAGAAGCCCTAAAGGAAAAGACAAAAGAATGTGACAGACTTGCTAGAGCTAATACAGTCCAAAAGAATGAGATGGAAGCCATTGTGATGAGATTGACAAAAGAGATTGAGGAAAGGAAGAAGAATGAGAAGAAGCTTGCTCAATCTCTAAAAGAAAAATCTGAAGAATGTTGCAAACTTGTGAGTGAGAATGGACAATTGAAGCTTGACATGTAAGACTCCAGACAACATGAGGAAGATCATGAAAGGTAGATCATTCTTATTAGATACGATCTTGATGTTGCAAATCAGTATAAGGAGAAGTTTTGGGTCATCTTAGCCAAGCTTGATGAGATGATTTCTAGTCAGAAGAATCCTAATGATACTCAAGTTCTTGGATTTGAGAAAGGTGAAAGCTCCAAATAAGCACAACATAAGAACAATTCAAGAAGGCCTCTAGTAAGACAACCTAATGCTCATAATTTTAATGGTAACTATTTTGTTTGCAATAAATTTAGTATATGGCTAGTCAGTACAGAAATATGATGAATAATAATGGTTCATCTTTTACCGGTCAATGTTTCAAATGCGATAATTATGGTCATAAGGAAAATAAATGCAGAAGTGTGATGAACCACTTTAAAAATAGGAGAAATGTCAAATGTTATGCATGTAGTAGGTTTGGACATGTTGCTAATCACTGCAAATCAAGAGGAAATTAGATGAACTTTGGGCCTAGATAAGGAAATGTTGTTTACTATGCTTGCAACAAATCCGATCACATTACAAAGTATTGCAGAAGAAGAAATGTGAATAGGAGAGATCCAGAATACAAGAGAAAGAGTGCAAAGTCGGATGAGAAGGGTAAAGAAAGGTTGATGAGATTAGAGATCAGATGAAGAAAACTTGGGTGAAAAAGAGTGATGATAATACAGTGAATGGGTCTACACCTAATTCTAGTGTTGGAACCTCATCTGGTATCTAAGCTAAGGCATTTGGCCTTAGGGGGAGGTTTTCATGAAAAACATACAAACCCCCTATTGGAGATTTGTACTTAGTTCTGAAAGGTTGCATATATTTTATGATCACTGATTTAGTGGAATATTTTCTGGAAGATTTTGATCAGACCTAATGATTCACAGATGATCTTTTGATTGAACTCTCTGTATGTAGGGTATCTGGAAGAGTTAGGGTTAAGAGCATTTATTATACCTAAAATTTAGGTATGCAAAGGATAAAAAGAAAATTGACCCTTCATTTCTCACTTTGCAAATTTGGAGTGATTGATTCGATTCAGATGATCAAGAGATCTCAACTTGATATGAAGCGATGAAGTTGAGATGCCCCTAGCGATAAGGTCTTGTTTGATTTTCTTTAGTTGAAAAGATTTTTGTTCAACTTTTGATGAAGATTTGAAAATTTTCTCGGCATTGAAGATGTGAGTTCATGAGGTCATGAGTATGCCCCCTCAGGAGTGAAATCGAAAGATAGCGAGGGTATATTATTTTAGGCAATTGTTGGTGATGATAATGACTTGAGCACAAAGATTGAGTCAGAGGAATATTTGAATATTTAACGATGATTGATGTGAAATTGAGCGCAAATTGAAGAAAAGAATGAGAATGTGATGAAAGCGCTAAGTGGTTGAAGTGCGAAATTGATTAGAATGATCTCGGATTTTGATTTCGATCCTGAAAATGGAATCAGAACGGGCAAATTAGCTAAGGGTACAATTTTCATGTCCATTGAAGCAAGTTGAAAAATTAGGGTTTTCACTATATAAGGGGTACAAGTGTCATTTTTAATTAATTTTAACCTCTCCAAGTTTGAAATTTGAAAATCCCTCTGCGAAGAAAAAATGGTCATTATGATCCAGGAGCATCGATTCAAGCGCCAGAGACGTCATAATCGACCACGGATTTATGCGCCAATGGTAAGAGACTAAGCTTATGCATTTTTATTTCATCAATTTTGATTTTTTGTTTGAATTTTCTGCATTTTCATTTCATTAAAAACCATGCAGTGTCGTTTTGTCATGCGAGATGATACTCTGTCTTGTACAACAAACTGTCTTTTATTGTTTTGTTATTTTAGGCCATTAGTTTTGTCATCTGGGACCTCCCCGCATCTCATACGAAATGTTTCTTGAGAGACCATATTATCATGTGAATGTATGTTATGTGTTGTATGAGAGTCTTTTGTTGTTCTGCTTCTATTCCTGACTCGTACAAGTTTCTTCTTAGACTGTGAAATGTCGTATGGAAAACAGTGAGCATTTTTAAGAATCAAAACATGAAAATTTGATTTTGCAATTTGCATATTTGGATTTGCGTGATGTTTAACTTGTTTTGTAGAAAAATTTGAATGACTTTCTGATGCTCTTTTGTTTGATTCTTGCAGGTTCGTTTGCCACATGTCTTGTTTCGGTGTGTCTATCCTCCTACAATGAGGCTAGTCCATGAGTTATCTAATATAAATAGAGCACATATTGATTTGTACGGCTTTACTCACCTTTTATAGATGTCGAATATTCATGTGAATCACGAGATGTTTACTGCACTTGTTGAGCGGTTCCATTCAGAGCATAACACCTTTCATCTACCAATGGGAGAGATGACCATTACTCCAGAGGATGTTTACAATATTTTGAGGATTCCATTTGTTGGGGATAAGGTTGACTATGGTTCTACTCAACGTCCTAGTATCTTAGCCTTGAGATGCATTTTTCATGATGAGGAAATCCTTGCGCAGGCTATCAGTTGGGATGATATGATGGCTAGATACAATGAGCAATTTCCGCTGGCATGTGTATTGGTAGGATTCATTGGTTGTTTCGTTATGCCAGATAGGGGACAATAGGGATTCTTATGTGGCTAGGCTAGGATGCTGGAGAGACTTTTGGATGAGCCTGGGAGGTTAGGGTGGGGTTCTTGTGTATTAGCCCATATGTATCGCGAGATGCATGAGATCGTATACAGGGAGAGGAAGAGCATGGTAGTAGGTGTGTTGGTTATGCAGATTTGGGCCTAGGATCGTATCCCAGTTTGTAGACCTAATATGGATGATGCCAGAGATCCACACCAGCCAATCATTTATAAATATTCTAGATACATTACTCAGCCCCATTTGGGCAAGACAGAGTATTGGCGATGGCAGCTTCATGATCTGATCGTTGTTGTATGGAGACCATACAGGGCTCTTGAGCTATGGGATGATTGGAGAGATGTGCGGCGTGACATGTTCATGATTCATCCTCTTATCGGCAGATCTATGATGATTATTGAGAGATTTGTTGTATCTCAGGTTATGAGGTAGTATGGTAGGCCTCAGGGGATTTCATAGGAGTTCACCACCTATGCCTATTATGGGGATGAGGATAGATGAGAATGGGCCCCTAGGTTGTCATACGCGTTGAGTATGCAGGCACTTGTCCGATTACATCAACTTCGATGGGACTATCTAGAGGATATTGCAGATGTGGGGGTATTTCCCCAGTACAAGGGTTGGTTTCAGAGTCATCTCTTTCCTAGATTTACAGATCCGATTGAGAATGCACCTCTCATAGAGGAAGTTGAGGATGAGGACCCTGCACAGGCACAGATACAGGGACAGGCATAGGGTCGAAGAGCAGAAGGTCCTAGGCGGGCAGGTGGTGATCCTAGTGCTAGAAGTAATAGAGTACCAGCTAGGGGGAGATAACAAAAGAGAGGGGAGGGTGGGTCCCTTGGAGCTATTGGTGTGGGGGCTAGTGGTGCTAGGACAGCAGAGGGTGGAGGAGAGGAGGAGCGAGAAGATCCTAGATAGGTGAGACAGCAGAGGGATGAGCAGGGTGGAGGGGGAGATGGAGGTGGAGGCAGAGATGGAGGCGGAGATGGAGACGGAGAGCCTATGAGGGAGTAGGGGGCAGCTAATGTAGCACAATCTATGAGATCGAGATTAGCAAGTTTGTAGTCACAGTTGATAGTGTCTCAGACATAGCTTGCAGAGTGGGACCAACAACTGACGGAGGTCAGAGATGAGCATGATCATCAGCTCACTAAGATGAGGGTAGAGAGAGATCGACAGCTGGTTGAGATCAGGGCAGAGCGAGACTCTCTTCAGTGGGAGGTTTTGCACCAGATGAGTTGGGCAGCTTATTATGTTGCAGCTTATAGCGTGGCAGTTCCTGTAGCGCAGCAGGTTGTACCATATTCCTAGTATATGGCTTGTTCTGAGGGAGCTTGGGCACCTAGACAGGATGTTGGTCAGCGGGCTCCACCTCCTCCACCACCTGGCGATGAGGGAGAGGCACAGAGCTAGATTTTTATAGCTCTTAGATTTTGTTATATACCCATTTTTTTTGTAGCCCATACGATTCTTACTCCAATGGGAGATTGTAGATGATATTTTATATCATTTGTACCCTAGAACTTGTATTTATACTACCAGATATTTATGATGATATATACGAGATCTTGATTTGATTTCATCGTACTTGTGTTGATTGATTATGAGATGTTTTTCCATATGCTTTATTATATATGTATGCATATTTTTTCAGTATGGATGTATGTAATGTAGATGAATATGGATGTTTGTTTTTGTTTCTTTTCATATACGCATAAAGGATTGAAAAGAGTAACTAGTAATGCAAAAAAAAAATAGTTTTTTCTATGCAATAATATGAAATGAAATGTATGGATCTATATAAGATGATTATGTTTATGCCTTTGAGAGTACCTATTATTCATGTTAGACCATGGGTTTCTCATGATGCGTTGTGAGGACTTAGTTTTGTGGGTGCTCCAATTGTTCTTTTGTATTTGCTTCTTATCATGTTTCAGGTGGATCCTTTTCCTTCTTTTGGGATCATTCATGTATCTTTAGACCAATGTGATCATATGTATTATTTGTTTATGTACGCCTTATTGGCCGGATGTAATGGATGTGAACCTTATGTATTATTAACCCTTTTATTTATCAGAGGGATCTTGCAATTGAGCAGACCCAAAGATGTAGCCCACTAGGGGTGAACTCTGATATCAATTTGGTGTTATGTGGTGTTTGTGTTCCTCTGTTTCCTTTTTATTTTGCATGTATGGATGGTATTATGATTAAAATATATAATGTGGATTAGATGATGTTAATCTTAAATGCATGTATGTATTTATCTTATTAAATGCAGTAATATGGATCATGAAGAATGTAGGTTGGTATAATGGAAAGTATTCATTAGTGTTTAATGCAATTAAAGTATGTAAGGAAATTAGATGCATGACATATGTTTTTTTGTAAGATTGAACGTAATGTATGGTTAAATGGTAATGGATGAACTTAATTATTTTATCTATATTTTTAACCTACCGAACGAATTTATCCTTTATTTAAAGTATTATCATGTCATTAAGTTAATCGACTTAATTGGATTAATTAGTGTGAGTTGAGTTAAGTGTTGAATCAAGTAATCACGTTGGGAAACTCTTTAGGTGTTAGTTAATTCTTTCATTGTGTAATATTAACTTAGTGATAATTCAATGTATCGTTATCCTATTTTAACTTTAAAATAAAAAATATTTGCACTCTATTCTTGTGTTTTTAGCTTTATCCCTTTGGGGTTTCCTGGCGGGGCATTATATTTGGTATCAGAGCCAAGTTGCAAACACTGGGATCTCTAGTGTCGCTTGTGCCCTTAGTTGGTGTGAGGTGTATAGACTTTATGTTGTATGCTTGTCTTCCTATTGTATGCGTGTGATTCAGGCATAGGATCTTGAAGATCTTAAGGACTCGTGCTCTGTACTTTTTGTGTATTCTTCCAAGGAAACCTTAATTATGTGTGATATGTGTGTTCACACCTTTCTTTGACCTTCTTGATGTTGGTGCTTTTAAGTGAATATATGTGCTTTGTTTGCTTATTAGATATCTAGGTCTATGATTACTCTTATTCGGAGAGAGAGTCGTATGTACCTCCCTTATTGATTTTTGTACTCTTTTGACTAACCCATTGGGTTGGTCAATGCTTGTCTTGAATCTGGAAGTATGAAATGTGCTTGTATTAATATTATGATCTAGCTTAGTGTTGTGAACTTGAAGGACTTGTATGGTTAAATGGTAATGGATGAACTTAATTATGTTATCTATATTTTTAACCTACCGAATGAATTTATCCTTTGTTTAAAATATTATCATGTCATTAAGTTAATCGACTTAATTGGATTAATTAGCCTGAGTTGAGTTAAGTGTTGAATCAAGTAATCATGTTGGGAAACTCTTTAGGTGTTATTTAAGTCCTCCATTGTGTAATCTGAACTTAATGATAATTCAATGTATCATTATCCTATTTTAACTTTTAAAAAAAATATTTGCACTCTATTCTTGTGTTTTTAGCTTTATCCCTTTGGGGTTTCCTGGTGGGGCATTATAGAAAAAGTTAATGATGTACAGGATACTAATATTGAGGATAAAAGTCCTCTATATACAAATGTATAGGTTGAGGTTATAGTTCCTACAGAGGAACCGACAGTTACAGAGACTGCACCAAGTGGCGAACCCACGGGTGCAAGTTAGGAAGCTTTAAAGGACAAATCATCAAAGGAGAAGAAAGGGGAAACCGACAGAGAACCAGTAGTTGGTCCATCATTGTTGTCAATTGACACCTCGTAGGTTGGAAAGAAAAACATAACCAAGATGAGTCCTCTTGACAACACAAAAATTAATGGAGGGATCTACAGATAAAGGGATTATTGATCAGTCAATCACTGTTTTACACAGACTAGTCCTAGAGTGCAAGATTGATAATGAAGTGAGCCCATCCAGCAAGCTTAAGACAATTATTGAGCACATTTCAAAGGATTTTCAATCCTTACAGCAGATTTCAAACCAACAAACACTGGAGACGTTCACTTAGGCTAAAAGAGTTGCATTTGATCAGCTGATTGAATCTGAGAAGAAGAAGATTGATGAAAAAATGAAACTGATAGATAATTATTTGAAGAAATGTATAAATATTTATAGGGTATTTTGTAACATAGATATACTTACAGTTAATGTGGATAATAAGATAAAAGAATTTCAGGAGAAAATTACAAATATAGCTAATTCTTTTTATGGATTGACTTCACTAACTACATCCATTGATGGTCAAATTTTGATTTTGGAAGCCCAAATTTCTATTCTTGAGAAGGAAAGAGACAAAATCATAAGAAGAGCCAGAAGTCTGAGAGGCTTGGTGAGTCCCCGGTTGGATTCACTCGGTGTACATAAGAAACAATGTATGGATATGGTTGGAAAGCCCACACCGGAAAAGGTAAGTGAGAAAGAGTCACTTGCACATATATTAAGTGGACTTGTATCTATTTCTAACACTTTCAAAACTGGTTGAGATACTTATCTTGAGCTATTGGAGAAGGCTTATCTGAAAATTTTGAAATTTGTTAAGCTTTGGTAAGATATTTTGGGGATATTCATTGTACAATTTTTTTTGGATCTTTGACATTCTTTTTAGAATTTTTGATGGCATTGATGTCAAAGGGGGAGTGATATAGATGTGAAAAAGAATAGAAGGAGTTGTATACATTAGGGGGAGATATGGAGATATGGAGATATGGAGATATGAAGTATGGAGTATTTTGCATTAATGAATATTCAACTCAAGGGGAGCAGGCAGGATGAAACCTTAACCATTTTTCACATGAGTGTTGCCATCAATGCCAAATGGGGGATTTTGTTGGAAATTGACACTCAATTAGTTGTTTTCACTATGTTTTCATTGATGGCAACATGGTATTTTGTTTCGGCTCCATGTTTTGGTTCAGTTCATCAATTGTGTACCGGCAGGCACTTCACAGACAGTACACCGGCACCGGCAGGACAGAAAGATTTCTTTGGTTGCTGGCAATGCATGTCGACATAATTAAGAATAAGGTTATCGGTATTGGAGGCCGACATCTCTTGGATCTAGCATCGACAGTTTTTTTTTTATATTCATGCATTTATGTTATCTAGCCGACATGTAATTTGATATTGTAATCATCTTTGTAAGCCAACATAAGGCATGATAAATTGTATAGGGTATATAGGTCCATTGGATTAGATCATTTTGATACACATATAATAGAGATGGTGATGGATATGTGAATGTGATATAATGCGAAATATATCAGAGAGATTACGTATGTGAGGATATTTATGTAAGGGTTATTCCGGTAAAGGGTTTAGGGTTTCAGACCGGAACAGACAAAGCTTAAACTGGAACTGTATTCTGGCATAGAAGATGCTATCTTAGCAGTTCAACACTTCTCTGGATTGTACTCTAGATTTATATATAGTCAGTGAGGCTCCATTTTTGATTGAGTAGTGTGCTCTAGGCTGTAAGCCTTCCTGCAAGTGCAGGCCCCTTATATTTTGTAATATCTCTTCATATGGCCAGTGGATTGATATCGTGGGTCAAAAATCCCACTGTGGTTTTTCCTCTTTGATTTTTTCCATGTATAATTTTGTGTGTTATGATTCTCATTTATGTGATTGGCTTATTGGTTTCTTTACTTCTTTCAATTTTGTATGTACAGGTATACCGATTGGTGTATGCATGTTATAATAAGGCTAAAATTGATCATTTTGGTATAACACTGATTCACCCCTCCCCCCCCCTCTCAGTGTTATTGGATTCCAACACCAAATAGGTACTAATATTTTATCACCCTTCGTAGACAAACCTGGATATTGCCTCATAGAGGCGGCTGCATACACAAGGTATGAGGTCATATAGAACTTTAGTGTTGTTTTGACCTCTTTCAATTGTGCACAAAGTGCATCACTAATATGCTCACCCCAATCTATTTTGGTTGCTCCTTTTCTGATTATGCTTATGCAATAGCACATACAGTTCTAAAAGTAATGACAATCTCTCAGACCTTTCACTTGTGCTATCATATTGACCATATCATTGTATGCTTCATTGAAATCACTCCTATGGAAGTATTTAGGCCAACTTGAAGTCATGGAAACCCTTGCTGAAGATAAGAAAAATGTATTAATCATCTTCTTACATTTCACTTCATTCTTTTCATAATACTCTTGAGCACCATCTTTGGTTATGTTTGATACTTCTTCCACTAGAGAACCCTTAAACACACTGTTAAAGAAAACAGTCTAGTGTCATGACAACATTTTGATTTACATCCTTCACTTGTCTTGTATTAGGATCGAAATGATTCACCACTGCAAGTACAAAATCTGGATCATGAGCTACTACTAGGAAAGAAGCATACTTGTCACTAGTACAAAAATAATAATATATGACTAAAAAAACTACCAAAAATTGCATATAAATGACTAAATTTGATCACGTGACCATTAGTAGTTTATTGCCAGTAATTAATCACGTGACCAAATTTGTGACTAAACTACTTTAGTCATTTATTGGTTGTTTTGATTGATCAATTTGGTCATCAATTTGGTCATCTATTTGGTCATTGATTTAGTCATTGATTTAGTCACTAATTTTGTCGCTAATTTAGTCATTAATTTAGTCATTGATTTTTGTTATCTAGTCATTTATTTAGTCATGATAGTCACTAATTTAGCTATATGTTTAGTCACTAATTTAGTCATATATTTAATCATTAATTTAGTCATTGATTGTTGTTATCTGGTCATTTATTTAGTCATGATAGTCACTAATTTAGTCATATATTTAGTCACCAATTTAGTCATATATTTAATCATTAATTTAGTCATTGATTGTTGTTATTTGGTCATTTATTTAGTCATGATAGTCACTAATTAATTCATATATTTAATCATTAATTTAGTCATTGATTGTTGTTATCTGATCATTTATTTAGTCATATTAGTGATTTATTTAGTCATTAATTTAGTCATATATTGAATCATTAATTTAATCATTTTTTATTTTTTTTGATAAAAATGGCAAAGTCATTAAACTTTTATTAAAAGTAATTTATTTACAACCAGATTCAAAAGGGCATATCTACAAGAAAGAACCTCGAAGAAAACCTCTGGTTGTACCCCATAAAAAAGAAAATCCTAACGCTACCCAAAATGCCAAAAAACCCATAACATATGAGAGGCCCCACAAGTCAAGATACAAAAATTCCCCCAATACATATAGAAGTCGAGTACATGAAGACCATTACCAACCCCGATATAAGTAACAATTTAGAATAAAAAGCATCAACCATGTAGATGCACCAAAAAATAGAGACCTAATCAACCCAATAGTCAAGAAGCCAAAAATCAGGAGCTCGAGCTTACAAGAGGAGGATCCCCAACATCTACAGAGGGAGATATAATCTACAACGGGGTAGCAAATTGGGGAGCATCCAACTAAGCAACCCACAAAACCAAAAGAGAATGAATACCCATAAAAGCATCCAGAGCAGGGTTCAAGAGAGGTTGTGGAACTAAATCAATGAGCCTCTCGAATTGCAACAAATTTTCATCAAACTCATCACAAATAAGGCCACACTTGATCATAGAAAGAAGCTCTCCACACCAGCCATTAGCCAATAACTCAACAAAAGACATGAAGATACCATAAGGAAAATCACCACAACCTAAAGAGTAATCAATCAAATCAATATCCAAAGCAAGATAATTATAGAGGGAGGGCACCAAAAATCTATCAGCCAAGGCCTGCACCATAGGAGCATCCGATCCAGAAGAAAATCCATACAAATAGTTTAAGGAAGCGAGACACCATCTCACGAATAATACAATTCACATTTTCCACCAGCCAATTAATACCAACCACCTTCCTGATCGAATGAGAAACCTCATAAGAGTAGAGATTAAAAATTTTACCAATCTTTTCATCATTAAAAGAATGGCCATCCTGGAATTCACCAAATCTCGGCAGAACCAAAACTTTGTAGTGCATAGAGATAACAGAACGAGACATAGATGCAAATAACAACACAAACAATAGCTTAAACACAAACCAATGAATAATATGAGGTCATGAAACATCATATAAATAATACGAAGATGCCATAATTTCTCGATCACCCAAAGCCGAGCAGAATCTGCAAAACAATCTTGCAGAAAAAAAATCACTTCCAGAAGGAAAAATATCACTAAGATTAGTGGCAATAAATGTTTTGCACATACGAGGAACCAAATATGTGCCAAAACAGAGCTGCGAATTACAAAAAGTAATAAAATATAATACTTCATTATGATAGAAATCATATAGGACTGTCATGTCACATCAAAATAAAAATAGTGCAATAAATGGAAGGGTCAAGCAAAGCAATCTGTTGTACCCCACCAATCTCCTCGCATGTGTAAGTACAACCAGCAGTGGCGAAACATGTCTAAATCACCATACAACCATGTAAGCAATGAGAAGTGCCAACTCAACATAGATAAGAGACAGGCAACACCCCTACACATAAGACATACACGATACACACCTCATGGTGAAAGCTCAACGCATGGGATGTATACCATAAATACCTCATATCAGGGAAGTGCACTCTCTACCTTGAAATCCAAAAGTACATCACATTACCATGAGCAATAAAATAATTCAAATTCAGAATATGAGCCAATAGAAAAGATCCAGAAGAAAACCATTAGCAACAAATATCAATAAAGACAACCCCATAACCAAAACTAATCACCCATATTCTTACCCTTGGTCATGAAATTAATCAAATAACATTGGAGTATATTCCTTCATGAAAATTGGAAGGAATATCTAAAGATGAAACCTCCAAATGATTTGCTTAAACATTAATGGCCATATTAGCTAAGAAATCTGCAATTTTATTAATCTCTTTGTAGCAATGAGATATTGTGAAAGATGTAAAAAAGGGAGAGTTGATATAATATTTTATCCAACAAATAATGTAAATGACAAGCATGACATCTTCCATTAGTAACCGATGAAAATGCTACCATAGAATCACCCTCAATTATGATCTCTTTAATACCCAAGGAGATAGCCATATCTAGACCAAGTGACAAAGCTTGAAATTCAGCATGATTATTAATTTGAATTTTAGCATCATGACAGCCCGCCTTTACAACCTTAGCCTCATGATCAAAAATGACAAAACCAGTACCATCCCTACTAGGGTTACCCCTAGCAGCACCATCATAATTGAGCTTGAATTTATAAAGGGGAGGAGGACACCACTTAGCATTTTTCCTTTTAATGGCTATGATGTTACGATTAAGCATAGAGCCATGAAGGAGGGAGACTTAAGAGCATGCCAAGAATGAGAAATTCTAATGTCCCAATGAGAGAAAGAATTTAAATGTTTGAGATTCTTATAAACATATGATAAAACAACCTCAGAGAAAGAATTAAAAGATTGATTGAACATCATGACAAACAAGGTAATCTACAATAAAAAAACTATAATGCAAATATGTATATAAAAATCAAGTTTTAAGATGTCAAATCTGTCTAAGGGTATATATGTAAATATAATAAAAAATTTCAAAGTTGTCTAAGAGTTTCCAACTCTTTCAAAATATTCAAAATACTGCATAAAACAATAAGAAACATGATAAACATATTCAACTATATCATTTTTTGCAAATATTTTTGGCCACCTTGCAAAGGTTCCCTCTTTCTATTTCAAATGGATGGCTCCATCTATTTTGTCTTCATAAGGAAGAGGTATGTTACTTGTGACCGTTAAAATGTACACATTTGTGTCACCTATTCCTTTTAAGTTTACTCCATCTAGAATAGATAGAGAGTGAATCCTCCCAATGCCAACAACAACACTATCAAATGGATCTAAAAACCTAACTTCATCACCTTCATTGAATTTATCAGTACGTTTCTACAAAAAGAAAAAATAACACATTATATTAATACATAAGATTTGATTACCCTTATCTACATAATAAAACAACCATTAATTTAATAGTACGTGTGTTAAAATAACTACAAAAAGAAAATTTCAAAAAAATTGCAATGATTCTACAACTGAAAAAAAGACATCTAGCAGACCAAATTTATGTATTCACTGTAATAGTCATACAATTATAAGAAATATTGCAATGTTAGTAACGGGTCTCAAAAAATGTAAATAAGAGACATCACTTGGGATAGCCATGATCTTAAGCTTCAACAACCACAATCAAGAGCAGCAATAAAGAATCCTAGTCGCAGTGAAGGAAGCTTCTACACAAGATCATAGCCCTAGTTCAAAGCTATGACAACTGGGAGCACACAAAGAAGCAGACATCAACTTGTTGTTGGCATTTGGCATTATAACAGACAATGGGAGATTGTTGGCATTTCAATAAGGATATTGAGAAGGTTGTTGATTATTATGGATATAACTGATTAAGGATGTTTACTGTCTTAATATCATTATTTTGTCATTGATGTCAAGAAATTGATTTTCTAATTCAGTATGATGTTGCCATATCTTGAGAAGTATGATTTGAAGAGTATAAAGATGTTGGTAAAAGACATAGAAAGAATATGATGAATAAGGGGATGAATAAGGTATTCAATGGGCAACTATTACCGAGTCAGACAATGATGAGATCATGATGTTTAGATTGTTTTAACATCATACATATGTTGTAAATTGTAATGTTAATACTATACTATGTTACCAAGCAAATAACCTAGTCGGTAAACCCTAAGGAACCTAGTCGGTAAACCCTAAGGTTATCGCTATCGGTTAACGAAGGCAAAATGTCTACCAAGTGAAGTTTAGTATTTACCGAGTTGTAACCGAGCTGTAACAGAATACATTAAATGGTTATATGCGTTATTTAATGAAGGAAGCTGATGAGTTGGAACTGATTAAATGATTGGTATGTCGTGCATGAAGTTTGTTAATGAATCTATGGCAAAGGAAAATCGGCATGAAGATCTACAGCTTAGATTGAACCGCAATACCCTAGCACAAGTTCCAAGAAATGTATGCAAGTTCCAAGGCAGGGTAAAACATTTTCAGATCAAAGGATACATTGAACCTGGTCAAAGATTTAAGATCTGATGGCTATGATTGATCATGGGAAATGTGATCAAGGAGATTAAGTGGTTGGCGAATTGTTTATAAATAGGGAACTATTGATAAACAATGTATGCGGGCAAATGTATGCACAGGGATGCTACATAGTGATTACTGAGCACAGAAGCTTGAAGACCTGTTTGAATAACAGAGTATAGAAGCCCAGCAGATGGACAAGATTAGTTCTATGTCTAGCTTGTATTGAGCAAATGAGAATCTGCTTTAGCATTTTAGATGTGAAGTTGTAGATAGATTTTTATTACTATTATTTTGTGAAAGTGACAGAAAATCTCTTAACCGAGTGGACTTAACAGTCTTATTTGTAAAACCCTCTAGCAAGGTGACATTTTGATTGAGTGTTTGAAATCCTTTAACAAGGTCACTTCTAACAAGGTGAAGATCCTAACAGATCTGAGGGAAATCCCTTAATCGGGTCACATCTAGCAATGTGTTTGTAATCTTTAACAGGATTTGCTTTTAACCGAGCATACTCAAGAAGAGTATATTTCTTAGTGGGTCCGAAATCCCACAGTGGTTTTTTCCTATTTGGGTTTCCACGTTAAATCTGGTGTTATGAGGTTTATGATGTTTATATGCTTTTGAGTTTGCATGTTTAGCAGTTTTGGTTATATTACTAAAGTATATGTTACCGAGGTTGAATCTGATGTTTTTATGGAAGATTAAGTTTGTATGATTCACCCCCCCCCCCCCTCCCCTCATCTTGTTGGTTATTGGATCTATACTTACATTAAGTATCAAAACTATCACTTGTGATAGCCCAAAAGAGTGAAAGAGAACAGTCCCAATGTTGCAAATATGATATCATAGAAGACCCTCATGATGGTGTGAAGGACTACAATAGAAATATTTTACATCAGAAGTGCAGCCCTTTCATAGTTAATGGTAACATCTTTTAGAGTTTAGTAGCACAATACAATTAATACATCAAGGTCGTGATAACTCAGAGTCTAAACATAGAATCTCAATTACAAATGGTAGAGAATGGACCTCAAAAACATTGATAGTTATCTTAAGTGCATAAAGAGAAGTTAAGACAGTAAAAGAGGAGTGCAATGAAAGTGCCCTCTTAAAGAAGGACAACTATGCAATGTTACTACTTATCAAGTTGCTATTAGTTTTATGTTCAAAGTTATTCTATATACTCTAGTCGGTTATCTCTACCGAGATATTCAGTCGGTATGCACAGTCTAGTCGGTTATTGAAGAAAGTAGTCTCAGAATGTAGTTTACACCGAGTTGTCTACCGAGTATCATTTCATGTCTACCGAGCAGCAAAGATGACACACCGAGTTGATATACACCGAGTGAAACATGTTACAAGATCGAGAAACATCTAACCATTATCACATTGGAAATTGCACTTAAAGATTGTGTATGATTTTGAGGTCATCTAACCAATGAAATATTTCGCATGGTTATTCATTCGATAAATCATGTTTGTAAGATCGAAGCAATGAATGGATCGCTGACATAAGAGATCTATTTATACAACATGAGTTAAGAATTAAAGGGGTGTGTGCATGAGTGTAAGAAGACTGTTACAGAGACACATAGGTCACTGAGAAGGTTTTCAGAGAACAGTCAAAGAACAGAGTAAACAGAAGGGTTTACCGAGTTACTATATGGGTTACCGAGGTATGCTATAAGCAAGGTAATCTATTCTGAGCACATAGAATCTGCTATAACATTCCAGATGTAAAGTTGTAGATATTTGTAATGATTTATTGTAATATTTTGAAGTTGTAAGAGAAACCTTTAGCAGGGTAAAAGACTCTAATCAAGTCTATAAATTGTAAAGCCTCTAACCAAGTGCAGCATTTAGTTTAATTGTTGTAAAATCCTTTAGCAAGGTAGATCTAACAGATCTTGTTACTCCTAACAGGGTAAGCTATCGGAAATAGCTAAACATGTAGCTCTAATCGAGCACTCTTTATTATTGCAGTAGTGAAGTTGTGGGTGCCATCCCCACCGTAGTTTTTCTCTCTAACCAAGAGTTTCTGCATAACCAAAATATATGTGTTATGGAGTGAATCATGTATGATTGTTATCTATTTGTTCTAGCTTTATATTATGTTATTGCACTATTCGGTTTATGCATAACAGTAAAGTTATTGTTGAAGAAAATTTTTGGAGTACTGATTCACCCCTCCCCTCTCAATACATTAGCTTTCCATATTGGGCCTAACAATTGGTATCAGAGCCTGAATCTTGGAAAAGGGTTTAACTTCCTAAAGAGAAAGATCTTATCAATGGAAGGCTATAAACAATCTCGGAGGATTGTGTATCTGCAAGAAGAGCTGGATCATGTTAATCAAGTGATTGCAGACATGCAAAGACAAATGCAAAAATCTCTGAAAGTAAGAAGAAGATTATTTGATGATTTGTAGGACTCTCAAGAGTTAGTAGAACAAATTGAGACATCATCTAAGAACAACATATCTGAAAAAACTAAAGAAATGATTGGAGTATTGAGAGAAAAGAACAAAGTACTGGTTGATCAACTAAAAGCAATGAAAAGAGAACATGAACATTTCAGCACACAGATGACTGAAAATCTTGATGCATTAAGGACAACCGAGGATAAAGTAAGAGATCTACAAAGAGAGAAACAACAACTTGAAGTCTTAGTATCTGATAAAAATGATGAAATCACAAGGTTGACTAGAATTCAGCAAAATCTGTCAGATCAACTAGGCTATGCACATCATGAAGCAATTCTAAAAAATGATGAGAATCAAGCATTGAAACTTGAAGTATCAAGGTTGACCAATGAACTTGAATCAGAGAAGAAATCCAAAGAAACACTGAAGAAGAGTTATGAAGCATCAAAGATGTTGGATGAGCAACTGAATACAAGAAGACCCAACAAAGATGCAGGACTCGGTTACAAAGGAAAAGATTCTACCAAAAAGGGAATTCATACTACCAAGAGAGGAGAATCATCAAAGCAAGTTGGAAACAAGAACAACATCAAAAGAAAGAAGCCTATTCGCAACTACTATGGAAATCAAGGTCATATTGCCAACTTGTGCCAAATCAGAAAAGGTAAGCAACCGAATATCACTAAGTCCAAAGGTTATTGTTACAATTGTAATAAATATGGTCACACATCTAAACAATGTAGGACAAAGTCTGTAAACAATTATCAGAAGGCAAAATTCAAAGGGTTTTGTAAAAACTGCAATAGATATGGACATAGTACCGAGAAGTGTTAGTTTAAGCAAAAGAACTATATGTGGTACGCACACCGAGCAAATGCTAGAAGTTACCGAACTCACACAAATCCTTACTGACAATATTCTGCAGTACCATAGGATTACAATACAAGAATCTGGTGTAAATGTTGTGGAAGATATGGACATATAAGTGCCAATTGTTTTTTATAAGGTTTGGGATGTACAACCGAAGATCATGGAGAAATCCTGGTATGGCATGTTTTCATTGTCACAAAGTTGGACATTTAGCTGGAGATTGCAGAGATCAACCTAGAAAAGACACTGAAGAAATAAAAGACAAATTAAAGATGACTTGGAAGAAGAAGGAAATTGTGTCAAATGAAAAAAGCACCTTACCTACCGAGTTAGGTTCTCCTATTCCAAATTAATCGGTAAAGGTATGAAGGGACTACATTCTATCAAGGTTAAATCTTAACAGTTACTATTTTATTATGCACTTAATTCAAATCTGCATAATTAAGATGTATTAGTAAGTTTGAAATTATATCAAAGTCCTTTGAAGTACTTTACAGGAAGCCTGTCAAGTCAGTGAATGAAGTTTGGTTACTCGATTAAAGCGAAAAAAAGAAAGAAAGTTAAGTGGAACCGAGTGCATTTAATTTTTTTGACCTAACCTGCACGGAGCCCGATAAGGCATATTGTGTACTTAAAAGCATCTTCACGATCATTTTCAACTCACCAAGTTTTCAAGAGAGAAGAGCAAAGTGAATCCAAGGCGATCAAACCTCCTACAAAGAAAATTCAAGGTATTTACATCAATCTCAACGCTAAGCTGGTTTACCGATCTTATCAAGTTGCTATTATTTGCTAAGTGTGAAGCGTGTGCCATTTGAAATCCTGAAACCCTGAGGATTCTTTGTTAGCTTTTATCTGAAATCTAAAATGGCGCCTAAGATCCAAGATCCCATTGTTGTCAAGAATGTAGAGAAGCCCTCACTAAAATACTATTTGACTCCCAAAGTTGCATCTGAGCCGGATGACAAAACCGCTTTTTCACTCATCCCGGATAGAGTGTTGTTAGTCGAGGATGTGAGATTCTTCACCAAATGTCGTGTTGAAGAACTCGGTCATGTTGAAATTAAAGACACCTATGATGAATTATGCATAGATGGTAAATTAAATAGCAAGTATGAGCACATCAAGATCAAGGGATTGACTGAAGCCCTAACCTATCCCTGTGTGTTCAAACCCCAGTGGGTCAAGTTTTTTCTAAGTAGAGTTCACGATGATTTCATGTGGCTAGAAGAGCAACCATTTAAGATTACTAAGGAAATCATTCATCTAATTACCAGTTACCCTATTTATGATCATGCTCGAGCCTAAAAGATGATATCAGAGAAGGAATTGATCAGTTTAACCGGAGTGGAATCAAATTGCAGAGGATTAAAATTGAACAATGTCACAGATGAAGAACTAAAATTTGCCATAAGAGTAATAGGTTACTGTTTCTTCCAATCAGCAAGGGAAAATAGTGTACCATGTGCAGCAGTAGACCTAGCATACAAAATTGTGAAAAAGGGAATGAAAATTGATCTATGTGAGGTATTGCTAAAGAACCTATTTGAGAATCTGAACACCATCAGGAAGACGAAGAAAAACAACTCGGCTAATACACTAAAGTTTGGATCATTACTTGTATGCATGTTTTTCTAGTTTGAAAAATTCTTTCCATCAGTCGATAAAGTTGTTTGGGAACTACACCGACCAATCACCCATCAGATCAATGACTTCATCAAGAAGTTAGGTGATAATTTCAATGATATTATGGATGATTACTTCAGTAAATTTCAAGAGAAAATGGATAACAGGTACCAGATTCCACCCCAACTAGTGGAGAAATACAAAAATGACATATGTTTTGAAGTTGACACTTATTACTATTATGTGAATGTTGTGGAACCAAGGACTCAATCTTTGTCACCGATGAGTTACAAGATTGATTTTGACATCACACAATAGCAAATTGATGCATTTCTTACATTACTGAGGCATGCTATTGAGCTGAGGTATGGAACCTATGAGGAAGTGAATGAAAAGGTAAAGATGAGCATTGTAGTACCCAAAGCTACAAGAAAGGCAACAAAAATGATAAAGGCATTGTCAGAGAAATTCGGAGAAGACTCTTCCTCTACACCTATCAAAGGCACCATTGCTATTACCGAAGAGGAATCTGAATCCCAAGAGGCAGCTATAACACTAAGCATTGAATTGCCTAAGGGAAAAGTGTTGAAGAGAAAGAAACAAGACACATCAAAGGCCTCAGCAACTCCACCTCCAAAGCGACCTAACACTAGAGCATCAGCAGCTTCACCGAGTAAGAAGAGTGTTACTGTTCCCAATGTAACAAAGACCTACAAGAAATCTACTCGAAGACTCATTTTGGCAAAAGAGTCTAGTGATACCGAATCAGAGGATGCAAGCAAATTTTAGATTGTCAAAAGCAAGAAGGTAAATGTACATAGTGTTGAAAACTTCTGTGCTGATCTGAAAGAATATGGAGGATTTGGATCAGTTAGATATGTTAAGTATGAAACCAAAAATAGTGATGAGAAGAGACAAATTGAAGAAGCTATCATCTGCACACTTCTAAAATTCTGGTTAGCTCCATTGGAACTAGCTAAGTCACTTCCGAATGAACTTTATTTGCATATTGATAATAGGTGGAAGTATGCAATGGACTCAGAGAAACAAATCAGAGAAAGAAGTCTGGTTCATCTCTTTCCTGACATGTCAGTAGCTGAAATAAAAGAACATTTGACAACCTACAACTCAAAGTTTCTTGTCAAACAGAGAGCCTTAAAACTGATGAATGGGCTGTATATTGAAGTGGAAAATGAGACAAAAGCAAAGTGGCAGGAAATATTTAAAGTCAAGGATGCCGGTGAACAAGCTACAGTTGAAATTGTTGATGTCACTGAGCAAGATCCTGATGTTACTGAGCAAGACTCTGCTGATACCATTCAAATAGATGAAGATGTCATGGATACAGAGGCACCGGAATAGGAAATGATAGAAGGCAATGCATATGCAAAACTTGTAACTAGTGAATCAGTCTTGGAACAAGTTCAGCCTTATCCACCGGTCAAACAACCTGTCTCAACCCAAAACCCCTCATGACACGGAGCAAGGCACCGAAGGCCACAAGTCTACAACAGGAGAAGATACTACTCAAGAACAGACATCTCAAGCACCTTCTAGCACTGAGAATGTTGCAACTGAGACACCAAGTACCGAGACATCAAAGGACTCTACAGAGGCTAAAGTAACTAACCAAAGTGTTGCCTCTACCGAGCAACCTACCAAGGGTCATCAAGCCTCACAAGCCATTGTCTTAGTTCCATCGGTAAAAGGTAAAGAAAAGAAGATGAAAAAGCATAGTTTTAAAGTTGATTTGTCAAAACCAATAATATTGCCCAATATAGATATATCAAAATTAAAGGGGCAAGCACTCATTGATTTTGGTGAACTATGCAAAGCAAAGGCCGAACAAGAGAAACAAATGGTGATTCAAAAGAAAAATAAGGTACTTCAGAAGGTGAAAGCACTCTTAATAGACATGCTACCTAAAGCTATAGTATCAACAGATGCAACCATCCACATTCAACTGGATGACCTCCTAACAAAGATAGAGACATCTGGAGTAGATGCATCGGAGTATTTGAGCAAGCTAAAAGACAAAGAGCTCACTGCAAAAATGATAGAAGAGGTACAAAAAGCTATAGCTATTGGCAAAGTTAAACTTGTCAAATTCATTGCTGAGTTGACTCCTCAACTCAAGCACATTCTTTATTTATTTCAGAAACTCTGCACATTTTCTTTATTCATTAAAGACATTAAGAATAAAATAGAGGCAATTGAGAAAGAGATCACCAATCTCTCAAACAAGTTGACCATAGAGCCAAATTCAGTTCAGAATTTCTGTACAAGGTTACAACAGCTCATGGCTCAACAATTGGACCTAAGAAATGAAGAACACAAGATCAGGATGGACATAATGACACTGCAGACATTATTCCTTCCTCATCTTTCATCCATCCAAGGACAGATCAACCGAGCCACCTCCTTATCTACTACACAAGAGGGAAGCACTCTAGATGGCTTAATATCATTATTGGCTGATATTCAAGCATAGAATTCTTTAATGGACAGTGTAAAGAATTCCCTCTCTGTTGCTCTCACCGAAGCACGAACCAAGTACAAATCCATTTTTGACCAGTTACCACCCCCGAATGGTAATTAAGTTTTGATGTTTGTCAAAAAGGGGGAGTGATATAATACAGTATTGGGGAGTGATACAGTATTGGGGGAGTATAGTATTCAAAGTATCAAACAAAAGGAGTATAGTATACAGGGGGAGTATACCAAGCAGAGCAAGCAGAGTATCCAAGAGCAGTGAAACGAGCAGTGAACAGGATAGTAAGCAAAGATCACGAGCAGCACACAGAACATTGATCATCGATCATGCAAAATCAGAGTTTTGTATAGTATATCGATAAGGGGAGTATATCTCAATATATTATTTCATTGACTATTGTATATACTGTCAGTTTAGTCAAATTTTTCAAGTATATAGATCATTGAGTTATAACTTTGAAAGTAGTTTTTGTCAAACATCTCAACTAATGTCAAAAGGGGAGATTGTTACTACTTATCAAGTTTCCATTAGTTTTATGTTCAAAGTTATTCTATATACTCTAGTCGGTTATCTCTACCGAGATATTCAGTCGGTATGCACAGTCTAGTCGATTATTGAAGAAAGTAGTCTCAGAACGTAGTTTACACCGAGTTGTCTACCGAGTATCATTTCATGTCTAACAAGCAGCAAAGATGACACACTGAGTTGATATACACCAAGTGAAACATGTTACTAGATTCATTGAACCTGGACATACATATGAAAATGTGTTACAAGATCGAGAAACATCTAACCGTTATCACATTGGAAATTGCACTTAAAGATTGTGTATGATTTTGAGGTCATCTAGCCAATGAAATATTTTGCATGGTTATTCATTCGATAAATCATGTTTGTAAGATCGAAGCAATGAATGGATCACTGACATAAGAGATCTATTTATACAACTTGAGTTAAGAATTAAAAAAGGGTGTGTGCATGAGTGTAAGAAGACTGTTACAAAGACACAGAGGTCACCAAGAAGGTTTTCAAAGAATAGTCGAAGAATAGAGTAAACAGAAGGGTTTACCGAGTTACTATATGGGTTACTGAGCTATGCTATAAGCAAGGTAATCTATTCTGAGCACATAGAATCTACTATAACATTCCAGATGTAAAGTTGTAGATATTTGTAATGATTTATTGTAATATTTTGAAGTTGTAAGAGAAACCTTTAACAGGGTAAAAGACTCTAAACAAGTCTATAAATTATAAAGCCTCTAACTAGGTGCAACATTTAGTTTAAGTGTTGTAAAATCCTTTAGCAAGGTAGATCTAACAAATCTTGTTACTCCTAATAGGGTAAGCTATCAGAAATAGCTAAACATGTAGCTCTAATCGAGCACTCTTTATTATTGCAGTAGTGAAGTTGTGGGTGCCATCCCCACCACAGTTTTTCTCTCTAACCAAGAGTTTCTGCGTAACCAAAATATATGTGTTATGGAGTGAATCATGTATGATTGTTATCTATTTGTTCTAGCATTATATTATGTTACTGCACTATTCGGTTTATGCATAATAGTAAAGTTATTGTTGAAGAAAAGTTTTGGAGTACTGATTCACCCCTCCCCTCTCAGTACATTAGCTTTCCATATTGGGCCTAACATGCAAAAGTCTACATTCATGTAATGAAGGTTGTAGCTAAGCCTTAGAGCAGTGATAAGTGCAGTCTAGATATATGCAGTAAGAACGGTGAGAATCAATTTGTTGACCAAATCACCTAAAAGAAAAGAGTATGCATAGTAGATGTACAAAGCTTTAAACAAAGGACAGAGTTCAAACACAAATATGTAGTTCATAGCTTCAATAGGGCAGGCATGAGCTTGAGAGAAGGCAAAGACAGTGAAAAAAATAAACTTATCACAAATGGCCTTGAAAATATAGTTAAGGACAGTCAAGTCAAAAGTCAAAAGTCAAAAGTCATTTACAAAGAACACAACATCAAAAATATTTGAGCAACCTATTTATCAAAAGGCATCTTCGTATCTTGAATGAGCAAAGGACAACACGGCTTCATAGTAACAAAGTTTCAAAGGGGAGTGGTCATAAGTTAATCCTAAAAGAACAATAAGCATGTGATGAAATGTCATTTGTAATACCGTTGCATATACGATGATAGACCTTTTAAGACTATCCAAGCATAGAAGATTGTGATAGTAAAAGAGATGAAGAAGATAGCAGAGATGTTTGTTGACTTAGACACAATGAATACAACCTAAAAGAGGGTATCACTGTTTTTGTCACAGTAAAGATTACAATCACAACAATAGTACCAGACAGAGGTAGCAAGTCTATGGGGGTCTTAATTTTGAAGACAATAGCAATATCAAAAGACTTTTGCAGTCAATGATAGCCTTCTTCCTTAAGATAGTGAACTTTAAGCGGGGTATCCATGATAAGTTACAACTTTCTTTGACAGAACATGAAGTCATTAAAATAGAAATTCAAGAGACCCTCATATGTCATGAAGAAAACCCTGTGGATCATCAACTATCAAAATAATAGAGATCGGCAAGGGATAATGTTAGAAATCTCTGTTAGAATAGAGAATATTCAGTTGGAGAGTTACCAAAGCATAGTCATTCATGAATATAAATCTTCATGAAGGCAACAATATATAGTCCAATAAGAAGTACACTTAAAGCATAGACTCATGATAGAGATACATTAAAAAAAAGCAAATACCCTAGGGCAGCCAACCAAGGGCATAGGGCTTGGAGCAAAGAAATTTTAACTATATAGCAATCATTAGGCATAGTGAGCATAGAAAGGAATATTCATGAGCCCTCATAAAATAAAATAAAAAGGGATCAGTTGCAACCAAAGGTGACAATGACCTAACCATCATAGGGTCAAAGTCATGGCAATAAAGAAGTCCACATTTAAAGTGGTCATAAATAGTGCAAACACCCATGAGCAATAGTTAGGGCAGAGAATATAGTCATAGGGAAGAAGGTCCTAACACAAAGTTGGTACCAAAAGACATATCGAGGATCTAGAAGAGATCATCACAAAGCAGTCCTTAGCGGTTAGATTATGATAAAAGATAGATGCAGTGATAAGTTTTGATGATGAGAGTGTCATGAAAGTTAAGGAATCAAATATCTCAATCATAAATGATATATCATGAGCATGGTCATGTTGAACGGAGATAAAGGAGGCTTCAAAATAGTAACAACAAAAGATTTCAAGACCTCTACCCTCATCTTCTATCTTAATGCATAGGTGACAGGGATTGATGGCAATAAGATGAGAATTACATTGAAGAAGAAGTCAATAAATGAGAATTGATTCAAAGAAACCTTTCACCAAAGTATCCCTACCAAGAACACAGTCTACAGAAGTAAACAATGTTGTCAAAATATAAATGCTCACAATTATTAATTCTAAATACAGTCCAAACTTTAAAAACACAGTAGCCATCACAATAATGAAGATGTATAGTCACTACTATTAGAGACATAATGATAGAGGTGCAGGTTTGTGGAAAGTATTAAAGGACCTCATGAAGATAAAATGAGACAAAAGAGGCATTTGGAGGTTTAGAAAGACAAACACCGTTCATAGTCAAGAATAGGAGACAGTGTCCTAGTAAATTATCATTGAGACTAATGAGCAAGGGTTTAGTTCCTAAAAGATTTTAATACAGATCTTGAAGATTATTATAGCTACAATAGTATAAATACAAAACAACAGTCATTACACGCTAGATATTAAATGGAAGATGAGTTCCATTCATCAAGGAAATCAATCAGGAAACTTAATATCATGAAGAATTTCTTATAGACTCGTTACTAAATTTCTTATAGAATTTCTTATATCCTTGTAGAGTATTATAGTGTGTATTATCGAAAAGAAAGCCTTTTGATGAGACAAGTAAGATTGATGAAGCCATAAAAGTGATCATCGCAATATTTAGGATCATTAAAATATGGGTTAGCTACTATAGAACACTTCGATGGGTCTTATACTATCGATGATCCAAAAATTCATATGATCAAGCGATTGAAATTTATTGAAGGGTGAACTTTGATAAAAGTTACAACACCGATAAAGTGAAGGAAGAGTATCATCACGGAGTAAATGTTATCGAGGTTGATAAAAGCAACGCAGCAAAGAAACAAAAAAATGCTCTCATTGAAGCACCACATCTTATCGAACATAAGTAGTTCGATGATATGATAGGGATCGATAAAAGGGAAATAATGATTATTGAAGGAGGAGGTATCATCAAAGTGATTGCAAAGAAACAAAGCTACTCGAAGAAAGGGATTTCTCATTATAGAAGGTTATGGTTTCAGCAATATAACTCATTGATGAAAGTAAGGGTTTCAGTGAAAGGTAAAGACTGTATAATCAACATAACAAGTTTCATCGAAGAAGAAACATCGAGACTGGGACCCACATAGTAACATCGATGAAACATACACTTTCAATAAAATCTTATTTTCTATTATCACCACAGTGTGTATTATCGAAAAGAAAGCCTTTCAATGAGACAAGTAAGATCGATGAAGCCATAAAAGTGATCATTGCAAGATTCAAGATCATCAAAATGAGGGTTAGATACTATAGAACACTTCAATGGGTCTTATACTATCGATGATCCAAAAATTCCTATGATTGAGGGATTGAAAGTTATCGAAGGGTGAAATTCGATTAAAGTTACAACATTGATAAATCAGAGGAGGATTATCATCACAGAGTAAATATTATCAAGGTCGATAAAAGCAACACAACAAAGAAACAAAAAGGTGCTCTCATAAGAAGCACCACATCTTATCGAAGACAAGCAATTCAATGATATGATAGGGATAGATAAAAGGGAAATAATGATTATCAAAGGAGGTGGTATCATCTAAGTGATTGCAAAAAACCAAAGCTTCTCAAAGGAAGGGATTTGCTCATTATCGAAGGCTATGGTTTCATCAATATAACCCATTGATGAAAGTAAGCGTTTTGATGATCCAAAAACTGTTTTGGCAAAAGGAAATTGTCTTATCGATTGTTGGGAATAGACATCGATGACACATTGCTTTTTTATAAAAGCAAAAGGGGGATTATCTATGTGTTAAACTCATCAATCACTCCTGATATGACCAGTAGTCATGGTAATACCTTGATTAGAGCAAAAATTGAATACATGCATGAGTGAGATTTAATAGAATTAAATTCAAAAGGTGTTTCAAAATAAATACAAAGAATTTTGTATTCCGATTAAAACATAAAAGAAAGGATAGATTCGTTGCAAAAGAGAAAAATCTTACAATTGATCCAGAGGTGAATTGTGACTTGGAGTATAGTGAAAGGAACACACAGTTGGAAACAAGTAAGTTGCTATATTGCTTCTTCTCTATGAATTCATGGAGTCCTCTTCATCTAAACCAACTAAGAGTAGGAAGCCCAAGAATCACCCACCTACTAATATTAGTGAGGTAGCTAAAAGAAAAAGACAAAAAAAGGAAGGGAGAGCATTGAACCAAGACTCATTGGACCAATTCCCTACGTCTAGCATGAAATCCTGTAGAGTGAAGTCTGAAGAGGATGGCCTAGAGGATAATCAGAAATTTGTAGGAGATATCTGGACCAAGATCAGAGGGGTATGATTTATTCATGTTTCACTGGAAGAGGAGAATGAGCCTTGATCCTATTAGTAATCCATGGAGGTTGAATATAGGGAGACTAGTAGTTCCAAATTTATTTATTAGTCTTGAACTAATAAAACCTCTCATAGATAGATATGATCCTAAAACAAAGTCAATTTATGACAAAGACAACAAGCCATTAGTCCCAATCAGGAAGGACTTCATTGAGATAGTATTCAATTTGGATTTTGGAAATGAAGCAAAGATTGATGTGGCAAAATTAAAACAAGAGTATGTTGCCCTAGAAAGTACATACAGAAACTGGAGACTTCCTTATCATAGAAGGAGGGAAGTAGGGGGAAAACCAGCAATATTCAAAAGTAAAGAATTAGCTCCATTTGATGTGAATATTTTTAGAACACACATGAAATACACCTATTACTCTATGGAACAAGTCTTGGGAGTTGAGGAACCTCCCCTAATGGACATTGCAATGATGGTTTTGGTTGTAGATATCCAATCAAAGGATCCCAGAGAGTTTGATTACGCAACCTATATTGTAAATCAGATAAATCACTCTTTGGAGAAGATCAAAGGGTATTCTCAACAGATAATGTTCCCTTGTTATTATCTATCAATGCATATGTTATTTTTTGGTGATATAAATTCAATGTGGGGCAGGGATTTGCCAGGAAATCTGTTTGATAAGCATGGTGAGAAGAAGCTTGTTCAACTGTGGTTGTCCATCTGGGATTCAAGGTATGCAAATTATCAGTACAACTATTTTGAGGACAAGTTTGTAAAGCCTATGATGTGTCTACTGGGATACGATAATAATTTCTCCTCATCCACTGAAATTAAGAAATTTCTCAAACCATTGCAATTCAATGAAGAGCTAGAAATTGATCATAACTGGGGAGACTCGTTTTCACATGAAAACCATACTTTGATGAGAGTTTATGGATTTGAAGGGATCTCTAATATCATTCCTATGACCGTCCCTGATCGATTGGCCTATTTGGAAATCGTCAGACAAATGAATGGATCAGCACAAGTCCATCTAAGGGCAAGTAGGAAACAATCTTTCTTATCTGGATGTTTATCCTTTGGAGATTTTTTTATTAGAAGCACAACAAGATAAGAACTCGTTGAGGGAAAGATAGGATATTATCAATTGTCCTATGGTACACAAAGAGAAAAATTTGATCCTAAGGGGTATATTCAAAAAGCTTGGAATTTATAAGGACTAGACAAAACATAGCATATCCCACTGGTGAATGAAGACATCATCAAAAACTTGGAGAGGGAGGAATCAGTCAAAAAAAAAGAGCTCTCTAATAAGGTTTCTAATGCCTACACTTGGAAGATGCAATAGCAGATAATAAACTTTCCTAATGTAGAAAGCATAGTGAATCTACTAGATAAGGAAATGGCATTAATTCAACATGCAGAGGAAATCCTTGGTGATGTTCCTGGGGAGATAGTGGAGGCAGAACTTGAGGCACCGAGGAACTCCTACTTAAACACATGTCCCTGACTCCAGAGAATAGGAGAGGCATGATAATATTCCTACATAGCCTTCTGAGGGGGTGATGAAAATATTGTTGAGGACTCTGAGGAGAAAACAATTATCGACAAGAGAATAGATGATTGTGTAGCCTTCATATCAGATAATGATTTTATCCAGACTAAAGAGTTTATGTCATTCTTGTATGAACACAAAGGTAATGAATTGAGGGAGAAGAGAAAAAATGTAGATAGGAATGCACTCTTGGATGAATTACAAAGCATAATCAAGGAGGAGATGAATATGATGACCCCAAAAAGAGGGAGACTACTATTAAAGGAATCAGGTGCTATCATGTACCAAGGGTGGAACATGAAGGGGGCATTGATTTTTGACACCTTTGCAAAAGAAATAGGGAGAGAGCGGATGAAATTTCCAGATAACATAGAATAAGTGTACACTAGGTCAGGGTATGATCCTAGACAGAGGCCTTACTGCAGTGGGAAATTTATCCTAGGGACAAAAGACCTCTCATTTTGGACCCAGATGAAATGTATGCAACTCTTTCAGTGTACCAAGTAGGAAAGAGTGATCCCATGGAAACAACCATGTTAAACTTGAATGTGGCTAGACTCAACATTGAACAAATGGATTATGTCAATCGGTCGATGGAACACTTTAAGTATTTGTACCATAAGGAATGAGAAAAATGTTAGAAATGGCAGGAAATAGCCTTGCAGCTACAAAAGGAATCAACCCCTGAGAGAGCAGTTGATCTTGATGAAGAACACAAAATCGTTCTAGCCTCACAGGATGCAATCTACTAGAAGTACAAAGAAGAAAATTGTGAAAAAACAATTGAAAAAGGTGGAGGCATAGAAAGAGACATCTGTACACTCATTAGTGATAGGGGTGATCAAGGACAAAATTGACACTATGGATGCACAAATGGTCCCATTCTAGTCTACCTGTAAGAAATCCTTCTCAAGCATCGATCACCGTATGAGTTTGAAAGAAAAACTAATGGATCAGGATGGAGTGGAACTAGACATTTTGAACAAACATGAAGAATTTTATCAAATGCTAAAGGCAGATGTTGATAGACTTGAGGATGCAGAGGGGCTTCCAAATTTTATGAGTGAAGGAGAAATATTAACCCTGGAGCAATTTAAGAAGGAGATGGGAGGTAATCTAGAGCATACAATTTATAAGATAAAGGAGGACAAAGATTTGGCGCCACAAGTCTCAAGAATAACCGATACTCTGTATGCACAGGAGTATCCAATGAAGAGATTGATCGCTGAGTGTGGCACTCACTGAGATCCAACCTATGTTGAACACATAGGAAAAGTTAATCTTGTCCTTAGAGATAATTAAGTTTAGTTTACTATATGGTTATTTTTGTAAAGAACATGACCGTTGGTCAAGAATAATGATTGTTCGAGATTTCCACTATATAAAGGAAATCATTTTGTAACATGAGGATATATTTTAGAAAAAGTACTTAAACTATTACGCAAGCAGTGACATATCCAATATTTCACTTGCATTCTGTAAACAATTTTTGCAATTAATAATCACTTTCCCATTTTCTCTTGAGTATAAAGATAAGTGTTTTAATCAATCGATTCATTTGTGATTTATATTTCCCGTAAATATAAACTACTTAGAATCTTTCTCCATGAGATATTGTTTGATTAAATATTCAATTTGATCATCAAAAGCATGTGAGAGTTTTTCCATATATATTATGTTATGTTGGTCTCTTCCAGTGGGAGTTAAATTCAATAAAACTAGTTGAGATATTAGTCAAATAATTGAAAGCATTTAAGGTCAAGTCAGTTGACAGGGTTATCCCAGTGGTAATCATAAAAATTATCTCACAAAGGTTATATGTTAGGGTTGAGGAAAGCATATACTGACACCATATTTCAGGGTTATCTCCTTTTTAAGTTACAATATTAGAAAAATGTTTCAGACAAGCATTGACACCAAGAGTCTAAGACTGAGGTAGACATATTGGAAATATTGCAGCAGTAGCAGTCTGTATGACTCTAAATACTAAGATATTGCAACATGCATCTCAACACAAGGTATATTCAGACTCTGATAGTCAAAAAAAAATAAGTAGTAAAAGACAAAAGAAAAGTAAAGGTTTCCTAGCACTGACCTCAAGTTCAGCATAGCTACTACTATGAATATCATTCACATACTCCTTGAATTCATCATCATCACTATCAATATCGGCAGCTCTATTGGCATAAAGGTGTTTTTGTTTTTGTGTTTCTTTGATAAAATTTCTCTACATATAGTTTAACCGTCAAGTAACAAAAATTATCCATATGAGGAGTAATTCATTTAAAAAATAGTCAACAACAGGCAAAATTGCATAGATTCATTGTTCTATATATGATCAAAATACATTTCCATACATATTCAAAATATAATATAAAGATGATATAGGTGAGAATCAAAATATTGAGGGATAGACTCTTACCTGATCTGAATCCATGGAATTATGGTCACTCCATGCAGAAAATATAGGCTTAACGGAGGCAGCCAACTGTGAAACTTTCTCAGTGAGACTCTATAAGCAACTAATTATACCTTGTAACCCTTCATTTGAGTTGACATGATTTTGTGAGGCTCTTACTGGGCGTTCAACGGATGGCTATGAAATCTTTGTGGATGAACTAGATTTGCACTTCATACTACTCTTAGATTTAGTAGGATCTAGTGTTTCTATATAATTGACAATATCATCTACACCTACTTCTCTATTATTGTTTTCCACCTAAAATACAATGTCAATTTTAACATATAGTCAGTCCAAAAGAAAATTATTTAAATAACACAATGTAGATTGAACCAAAAATCCATACACTTACTCCTAATTTGTCCATTTTGGCTTGCAACCCACCTTGGCCAAATGGCATATATTCAGGCCTCACATTATCTCTTACTCTCTTGCCTTTGTGACTCTATGTCAAATATTCTTTAAAATGCATGCTTTATTTCAATGCCTCCTACTATTTTGGAGATAGAGTGGAGTCGGACCTCTCTTTTCCCTCCATGATTTCTTTTCTGCAATTGTATCTAAAATTGTTCATCAAAAGTCTCATCTTGTTCTTATAATATTTCCTTGAGATTTGTCCACCAATAGTGTCAGGCATTTTCCATTTTTTGATTAACATTTTCCACACTTCCTAGATCTTGCTCTACAAAATTTGATTTACAAATATCCAAATGGGCCCTACATCTTACGCCCAGCTCAGTGGCCCACCTTGCAGCATTTTGCCCAATGGGTTCACCATCTATTGACACCTCAACGAAGAATGACTTCTTCCCTTCTAATTTTCTTTATTTTGCATTCTTCTCTACAAATCTATATAAATCTTGACTCAATCTCTTTCTTTTAACAAAAGCGGGCACATCTTCTATTAAACCACTACCAATATTTATAGTTGATCCAGTAGTTCTATCAAAAGTTGCAAATGCAACAGCTTCACCCTAAGGCACTGGAACTTCATTCTCCTTTGCCACATTATGTGTAGCATGAGTAGATAGATCAGTAGTGGTCTCTACAGATTCCACTTCAAACACATCCTTTAAACTTGAATAAATCATCTACAAATTCATTTTTCCTTTGCTCTTATGTTTTTCAATAATTTATCTTATACTTTGTGTTAAGAGATCACTGTGTGGTATATCAGGCTGCACATCACCATGTGGTATATTAGGTTGCACATCACCATGTGCTTTGTCATATTGCACATCACCATGTGTTTTGTCAAATTGCACATCACCACAACAACTATTGTTTTCACCAACTACATTTTTTGAGTCACAAAAATGTTGGCTTCTACGAGTTGGCTGCATTATATCTTTACTTTCTTTTTGTTTTTTCTCTACATTTTCTTTGTACTGTTTTTCTTGCCTGAAAAACAAAAAAATATATCATATCATGTCTTATGTACATCAAACTCTTGCCTATAAAATTTCATTAATTAATATTAAACAAATAATATACTACTTAGTGGAATTACAACTTGCCTATTTGTCACACCAAGATGCGATAAAAAATCATTATTTTTGGCCACACGTTCTTCATGAGAGCGCTCATAATCTGTGATTGGAACTTCAGTAATATGATCACTATCATCTAATTTATGCCTTAAATTCCTTTTCCTCATTTTTTGATATCCAAATAAACAATAATGTATAATTATCTCATCAAACCGAAGAGATCTCATTACCAAAAAAAATATAGAGTGTATAATCTAAAAGGAATATCAAATCCAAAAGATTCTAAATTTTCAAGTAGATTTGCAGATTTGAAGATACACAGTCTACAAAAGTATTACAATTTGAATGTTATCATTCAAGATCTTCACACTCTATGTTTAGCAACTAACTCCAGTGACTTGTTAATATATTTTCAGAACAACAATGAAAAATATAAAAGCATACCATTGTCACTGCTTTCAAATCTGCAAGATTAGATGTCAAAGTTTTAAGACAATTCAAGGCTACAAATACATTACAATCTAAATGTTATTATTCTTCAGATATATTGTTTTGTTTCACACACCACAAACAATATTAGTTTGCAAATAAGTTTGTATAATCTCAACACTGTCAACAATCTTTTGATGACCTACTCATACCACCTTAAAAAGAACTCATTAGAAGAGATATATCACTCTTTAAGATAGTGAAAAGTCACATCTTCAAGGGATAGAACATAGATAAAGAGTTTTAACAACATAGTCCAAGGACCCATACAAATGGAATAATGGTTTGTATAGTGAGAATTAACTATCATAAAGACCAATTTATTCTAAACCCAAAGCATATCACTATCAAGAAATACAATCATCATTCTTATAAAGACTTTAATAAGTTCATGAGAACAAAGCCAAAGGGGGGTTATTATTGTCAAAGATCTTCATTGAATAATGTGGTAGTGATAATACAAAGCAACAATGAACTTTTTCAGTTCACAAAGCATATCTCAGTGAATCACAATTTCATACATAGAATAGTGAATCATCTAGAGCAGGTATAAGGCAGTAAAAAACCATACCATGATAATCATAGAGCTAAAAGATGGCCATTATATAGCAGTCCCAATAGATACAGAGCAATCCATGATACAAAGATAGAGTAGAATACAATCTAAGATAATGGCTATCTACAAATACATTTCATCAAATGCTTGTCTTGTAGTCATTATTGTTATAAGGCACAACTGACAGTCACAGTGTAGAATGGTAACAAAGATTAAAGATAACATATTCATATTTCAACTTTGTTCAACATTAAAGCTTTGAAAAAAGTATTAGTTAGAAGGTTTGTGTCCTTACAACATAAAACAGTCTTAAACAACGTAAAAGTCTTAAATAAAAAGTCATAAAATGAGGCTCATCAATAATCATCTGCATTGCCAGCGAGATCAAAATCTTGATCACTAGTGTCTGCATCTACTTTATTTTCTTCCTCATCCTCATTTGAGAAATGTAATACATTCTCTCTCCCAATTTTTTCATTTGTAATCAAAAAATTTCTTCAAACAGTCCCTCATTGTCTTCATCCATTTCTTCGAATGTTTCTTGTAAATTAGCATATTGCCCATCAGGCATTACATCGACAACTTCAGTGAATTTTCATTTCGAACAAGACACTATTTGAATGACATATGACCATCACGGGCTTCTTACATCATCAATTAGAAATGAATGGTTAATTTGAAGAGGGGAAACATACGACTCATTTGTCTCTGATAAAAATTGTCATGTATAATTTGCATGCACAAATCCATACTCATAAAATTGTACCACAGATGGTTGGATCCACTTACACTTTAATAATATAGGACTATTTTCACTGAAAACCACTTGAATAATATCTTGGATGAATCAAACATAAAATTTCTTCTCATTTCCATGAATGAATTCAGCACTAACAACACAATCACAATAAGTCTTTCCTTTGTCTTTTGCTTCCACTCTTAAGTGACTACCATAGGCCCACATTCCACTAAAATGCATAGCCCATAAATGTGGAGATTGTGAAAGTTCACTTTTCTCTATTGTTATATTGTGACCTCCTTCTTTTGCATCATATCAATTACATTAGCAATCCATTCTTCAAATTTTGGTCACCTCCAATCAAATCATGACATCTACACTTTTGAGTCAATGTTGCATCCAAGTTTGATTCTCTTCTTCATATTTTCTACATAAAATAATGATGTACAAATAGTAAGATTAATAATATAAATGTGTAAATGCAATTGAGTAAATAAATTATTGTGTAATTTCTTTTTTAGCTACACCACTTATCGAGCAAAGATGTGTTTTGAAGAATAAAGGCATGTATTGCACTTCTTTCTTTATGTGATAGCTTGAAGCGACATCCATTGCCTTCTAATACTTCACCTACAACTCTATCATCTTCGTCATCATCCCATACATGTCAATTGACATTTTTAAAATCCTTCATATATTATGTGCAAAATCTCATGGCCTCTTGCATTGAATGTCCCTCAGACATGTTGCCTTCGGGTTTTTCCCTAGAACGAACATTTTTTTTCAAAACCTTCATAAATCGTTCTATAGGATACATCCATCTCATTCTTATTGGGCCACAATGGTCTATCTCATATTCTATATATATCAAAAGATTCATAGAAATGTTAAAGATTGTTGGTGGAAATTCTCGTTCCAATAGACAAATAACTTCAACAACCTCCTCCCTCAAACTATCAAATTTCAAAGGATCTAATACATGTAAGATCATTCTCTTTAATATTAGGCCCAACCTTATAATTGCCAATCTTGGCCCCTTTTCCAAACTTGATATATTTACCACAATAGGTAAGATATTCTAGATTATGACATGATAGTCATGGATCTTGAGGCCTCTTAAGCTATTAACGTTAGTTTGGCTTCTAATGCTACTACTTACATATCCAATGGGAAATTGAGACTGACATAGCAACTGTAAGAATTGTGCACGTTGTTCCTTTGTCCAGATGTAACGAGCACCAGGTTTTCTATATTTTTCATTATCATATTTTTCAACCCAAAGATTTCAACGAATATTTACTTCTCAAAAGTCTTCATGTGATGAAATAGTATCTAAGGCACAAAAAAGAGTTTCTATAATAGCATAGGCTATATTTTTCACGATATGCATAAAGCCAACAATATGCCTAATGGCTATATCCTTAAAGTATGGCAACTTATAAAATATGCACAACCATTTCACACCGCTTTCATTACATGGATCATATCTACTACCCACCTACAATCCCATCATTTTTAATAAATGGCATTCCTTTCTATCCATACTCAATAATGTAATCACCTATTATTAGCAATGACACTTCACAATTCTCTTCTTGATCATTGAAACGTGTTTTTTGCTGATGATATGGATGATCCATTTTAAGGTAAGAATGATGTCCACAATAAATATTCTTACGCAAACTTCTTGAGTGCCTCACAAAATCCTTAAAGTTACAAGCACGACATCCATAGTATCCATGAGCAGAGAGACCAGATAATGTGCCATACATAGAAAGATCATGAATCGTAAATAATAAGGAAGATCTTAAAGTGAATTTGATTGAATTACCATCCCTTAAAGATTGAATTGCTTCAATTCCTTTCCATAATTCCATTATCTCATCATACAATGGCTCTAGACAAGCATCTATTGTTTTTGAAGTCACACTTTTCTTTCCTAGTATAATCAATGATAACATTAAGAAAAATGGTTTAGTTGCTAACCATGGAGGTAAGTTATAATTTATTAGAAACACTGGCCAACTTGACCATTTAGTATTTCAATCTGAGAAAGGGTTCACCCCATCTAGAGCCAAATCTAACCTTATATTACCAGGATCTTGAGAAAAATCAGGCCATCTATTATCAACTTCCATCCACATCTTTGAATCGGGCACATGTCATTGTTTTCCATCAGTGCTCTTATTTTGGGCATGTCACTGCATAAGTTCAGCAATGTCTCCGCACCTATACATTTGGAGTAATCATGGGATTATCGGAAAGTGGCGAAGAACTTTTCTAGGAACCACAGCAGATTTCAACCCTTGTCTATACCTCGCTTCATGACATTTCAGACATTCACTGTCACTTGCAAGATTTTTGTGAAATAATACACAACCATTCACACATGTTTGAATTTTTTCATACCCCAAGCCGAGCTTACTGATTTTGTTTTTACATTGACTTCATTTTGTAAGCAATGTGGAGTCAATTGGTAACAATAAACCTAATAATGACAATAACTGATCTACACTCTCATTTGTCCAGCCATGCACCACTTGCAAGTTAAGAATTTGAAGGATTGTTTTTAAATGACTTAAATTACAATTAGCATAAACAGGCTTTAAAGCATCCTCCATTGACTTGGCCCAATCATCTCTTAGACCCTCATTCAACATTCTATCAACTTCAAACCCTTCATCAAACATTTATGCCTCTTCATCTATGTTTGGTGCCACTTCATCTATGTTTCCTGCCACTTTGTCTATGTTTGTTGCCTCTTCATCTCTCGCAGTCTGCAATTCTATCATATCTTCATAATAATTGTAATCCCAAGGGCTTATACCACTATGTCCACATCTTATCATATGTCAATAAATCACATTTCTTTTTTTCACGTTTCCACCAAGACAATCATTACATGGACATGTATATTTGTCCAAGCTCCTCTCATTAGCTGCTCTTTCATCATATGCATGATATTGATCCATAGTCAACCTTCGACGTTGATCAATCTGTAATATTATGTATTCTAGTATTAATTTAATTTCTAATTTCAAGAAAAATAAATAAATTTGAAAATAGAGATGCCAAAACATTGTTGAAAGTAGCCACTTTTAATAGAGATAGTAATAGAAAGAAGAGGATACAATGAGTCATTATTTTGAGATCTATCTTACATTCATTTGAAGTTTACCTACTAAGAATGGAATATGTGTGTGTTTCCTATCATCTTACTTTTAGAAATGAGGGTTTCAAATTGTTGGTATTTTGGTATGGTTTTGTCATTGATGTCAACACCTACTAAACTCTTATCAACTCTGGCACTTTGGAGAATCGGCAACATTCACCGGCAAGAAAGTGACTCATGTACAGTCATCGGTATCTGGTACACCGGCAAGATATAATGATCACCGACACATGGAATGATATGGAAAACACATGGTTATGTCGAAGACATCATTTGGACATCTTGTCCTGGAGTTTTGTTTATAGTTATATTCATATTTGCATATTTGTTGTTACCGGCAAATAGGTCCAGGGTTACACCGGCAGGTTTATCTTTTCCAGATCAGCATGGCACGCTATGGAGATGATTAATTATTGTTGTAAATGCATTAAGACGACATGTTCAATCAATTATTTCATCGGATATTGTATTGTTTGTAAAATATTTTTATTGTAATATCTTGTAGAGCTGACCTACTAAAATTGGTCTTAGGTTATGGTATAAATGTAAGATCTTATTTGTAAGATTAGATGTGGAATGCAAAAAAGGATTGTGTGAAGGTACATGTGAGAATAAGCAGAGCTATACACGTGGACATCATTTGAAGATTGAAGGAGGGTTTTTGTGAAAATAATCAGAACTACACCGGTACTGAATCCAACATATGAAGATGCTATTTTGTGCAGTACATTCTTATTGGATTTAACCATCCAACTGTAGTCAGTGTGACTCCCATTTTGTGATTGAACAGTGAGCTCTAGGCGGTTGGCCTTTCTGCATGTGCAGACCCCATTTATGTAAACTTACTATCTGTAGTAGTATCATCTGATTGTGGGTAAGGTTTCCCACCATAGTTTTTCCCCTTACAGATTTTCCACGTACAAATATTGGTTTTATGTGTTGTGGATGACTTCGTGTTTATGTTTCATGCACTAATCCTTACTGGTATAGCAACTAACTGTTAAAACTGTCTACTGACATATTGAACTGATTTACCGGTATTAAGCATTAAGTTGGTTAAGTTGTTTTTGGTTTGAATTTATTAGACAACTGATTCACCCCGTGCCCCCCCCCCCCTCTCAGTTGTCTCCGAGACCTAACAATTGGTATCAGAGCTTAGTCCTCTTTTCAAAAGTTTAACAGCTTGAGGAGATCCAATGTCTACTAATTATTTTAGGAAGGACAGTCCTAAACTTGATGGAACCAACTATGGCATATGGAAGATCAGAATGGAGACACATCTAAATTGCATTGGAAAAGAGGTCTGGGATGTTACAAAGAATGGTTATACTGCTGATGTACAAGGTCAGCCTAGTCCAGCTAACTTGACTAAAGATGAGGAAAATGATTGTGAAGCAAGAGAAGCACTTTTGAGCGCATTATCAGATCAACAAATCATGGGACTATCAGATAGGTCTACTGCTAAAGCTATTTGGGATCATTTGGAAACACTGAATGAAGGAGATTCCACAGTCAAAATTGCAAAACTTGAAAGCTTTCGAGCCGGGTATGAACATCTGAAAAATGGAAGAAGATGAAATGATTTTTGTTTTTATGGAAAGAGTAAATGAAATTGTTTTGGGTATTAAATGTTGTGGAGGAACCTTAAGTGAAGATGAAATTGTTTCAAAAGTTTTGAGAGGATTGCCACTGGCATATAAAATGAAAGTCACTGCTATAAATGAGTCAAGAACAATGCCTAATATATCAGTTACTAGGGATACATTAATTGGGAAACTTTCAACATTTGAAATTGAAGAATTCGGTCTTGTTTCTACTGTAAAGACAGATTTGGACTTTAAAGCATCAACATCATCTTCTCCATCATTTGACAAATCTGATTGGAAAGCCTTTAATGTAAGAGAACTTGAAGAAAGTAGGAAAGAAGATGAAGAACTTGAAGAACTTGAAGCACTATTTGCAAGGAAAATGCCTAAAGGTCTAGTTGGAAGTAAGTATGAAGGTAAAGCACCCTTTAAATGTTTTAACTGCAATAAGATTGGTCATATGGCTTCAAGATGCCCTGATAGACATGCTAGACTAAGAGAAGAAGCTAGAAGAACATACAATCCTAACCCTGAATATCAGAGATACAGATTTAAGAAGAATAAAGACAAATCTTGTTACATTACTGATGAAGGTGTGACTGATGATTCTGATGAGGATCCAGCAGACAATGGATGGGTTTTTGTTGCTATAACAGAAGATCAACCAGCACCTACTGCTCAATCACTAGTACAGGCCTTGGTAGCTAAAGTTGAAGTAAAGGATGAATGGATCATTGATTCAAGATGCTCACATCATATGACAGGAGACAAAGGTAAATTCTTGAACTTTCAAAAATACAATGGAGGCTTAGTGAGATTTGGAGATGACAAAGCTTGTTCAATCAAAGGTAAGGGTACAATATCTCTTGATGGTAAGTATAACACTGACAATGTTTACTATGTTGAAGGATTAAAACATAATCTTTTGAGTGTTGGTCAATTAGTTGAGAAAGGATTTCAGTTACAATTCAAAAATGGAAAATGCAAAATCATGAATAGAACTGGTTTGGAAATTGCAACCGGTAATCAGACTAGAGGTAATATCTTTCATTTGAATAACAATGAAAAGACATGCTTAATTGCACATATAGATGAAAGTTGGTTATGGCATAAGAGACTCTGTCATGTAAACTTTGATTGCATGGTGAAGATCAGTACTACTAAGGTAGTTAGAGATTTACATAAAATTGTCAAACCTCAAAATATAGTATGTAAGGAATGTCAATTTGGAAAACAAGTTAGAGCTAGTTTCAAAAGTATTCCAAAAAAATCAAATAATGCTCTTGATTTGATTCACACTTATTTATGTGGTCCAGCTAGAACTAAAAGCTTACAAGGTGATAGATATTTCATGCTAATCATTGATGACTATTCTAGAATGTGCTGGGTTACTTTTCTTAGAGAAAAATCAAAAGCACTTGGAAAGTTCAAACTGTTCAAAGCAATGGTAGAAAATGAAACCGGTAAGAAAATCAAATGTTTAAGATCAAATCAAGGAGTTGAATTTACATCTAAGGAATTTAATACATTTTGTGAAGTGAATGGAATCAGAAGCCAGCTATCAGCACCTCGGACACCACAACAAAATGGAGTTGGTGAAAAGAAAAATAGAACTATCTTGGATGCAGCAAGAAGTATATTATCAGAAGCAAACCTACCACATGTATATTGAAGAGAGGCAGTCAGTACAACGGTCTATACATTCAACAAAGTTCACATCAAAGGTGAAATCGGTAAGACCCCTCATGAACTATGGTTTGGTAATACTCCTACTCTTAAGTATTTCAGAATTTTTGGAAGTAAATGTTATATCAGAAGAGATGAGTATATTGGAAAATTTGATCCTAGAAGTGATGAAGGGATATTTATTGGTTATTCATCTAAGAGCAAGGCATATAGATGTTTTAACAAAAGATTGCAGAAAATTGTTGAAAGTACAAATGTAAAAATTGATGAACAATTTAGAGGAACTTCAAGGTATATAGACTCTTAACCGGCAATAGAAATTTTGATAAATGAACCTACACTAAATCCACCGATATAGAATGAAGATCCAGTTACCCCGGTATCATCTAAGGATTCCACAATAATTGAGGAACAATAGCAAACAAAGACACCTCGGTATGTACGACTAAATCATTCTGAAGATTAGATAATTGGAAATAAGTTTAAAGGAGTTATGACAAGAGGAAGATTGGAAAATGAAGAGGTATGTCTTATTTCTCAAATTGAACCATCATCTGTTAATGAGGCATGTGAAGATAAATTTTGGATTAAAGCTATGGAAGAAGAATTAGAACAAATTGAGAAAAACAACACTTGGACATTAGTTCCCCAGCCTAAAGATAAAAATGTAATTGGAACCAAATGGGTATTTAGAAACAAACTTAATGAATATGGTAAGGTTGTCAGAAATAAAGCAAGACTAGTGTGTAAGGGATATTCTCAGAAAGGAGTTGATTACAATGAAACCTTTGCACCGGTAGCTAGAATTGAAGTAGTTAGATTATTTTTGGCTTTTGTAGCACACAAGAACTACAAAGTTTATCAAATGGATATTAAATGTGCATTTTTAAATGGAGATCTTGAAGAGGAAGTATACATTGAACAACCTGATGGATTTTCTTTGACAGATAACAATGATATGGTTTGCAGGTTAAGAAAAGCTTTGTATGGATTAAAACAAGCTCCAAGAACTTGGTATGCAAGATTGGATAAGTATTTTTTAAAGATTGATTTTACTAAAGGAAATGCAGACAGCAATTTATATTATAAAGTAACTAATGATGACATCTTGATTATAGAAGTATTTGTTGATGATATAATCTTTGGAGGAGAAGATGGACTATGTAAAGAATTTTCTATTAAAATGCAGCAAGAATTTGAAATGTCTATGATTGGAGAAATAAAATTCTTTTTAGGATTGCAGATCTCACAAACTGATAAAGGTATATTCTTGAGTCAATCCAAATACTTAAAAGAGTTACTAAAGAAATTTGGGATGGAGAGCTCTAAACCGGTAAGCACACCTATGACAACAAATGACAAACTATCACAAAGGGATGAATCTACACCTATTAATCCAACTAGATACAAATCTATGATAGGAGGTTTACTGTATTTAACACAAACCAGACTTGATATTATGAATGCAGTATGTATTGTTTCAAGATTTCAAAGTAATCCTAGAGAAAATCATGAATCAGCAGTAAAAAGGATTTTCCGGTACTTACAAGGCACTATAAATCTTGGATTATGGTACCCCAGAGATGAAAACTTTGAATTATGTGCATACACAGATGCAAATTGGGCAGGAGATGTGGATGATAGAAAAAGCAGCACCGACGGAGAATTCTTTCTTGGAAACAGATTAGTCTCTTGGTTGAGTAAGAAACAAAGTTGTACATCTTTATCAACAGCAGAATTAGAATATGTTGCAGCAGCAACTAACTGTACATAGGTACTATGGCTTAAGAAAATGTTGAAAGACATAAAGGTAAAATGAAAGGAACCTATTACTATCTATTGTGATAACACTGCAACAATTGATATATCTAAGAATCCAGTATTACATTCTAAAACCAAACATGTTTCTATCAAACTAAATTTTCTAAGGGAAAATGTTGAAGCAAAGGAGATAAAACTGGTTTATGTGAATATCAAAGAACAGATTGCAGATATTTTCACTAAACCTTTGCCTAAGGAGACTTTTGAATATCTCAGAGATCATCTTGGAGTCATACCACCACCGGTAGAGACTTAGACAGTTGATGATTGTCATCAACTGGCAGAATTAACAGAGAAATCTTTTTTCCGACTTTGATGGGTAGCTACTTCTCAGGGGGAGTAGCTAGTATATTGAATTGATTGGTATTTTGTATATGAACTTGGTTTTTATTGTAACTTTGGCATTTGATGTTAAAGGGGGAGAGATTGGTATGGAAAAACTTTGAAAAACACAAGGAAAACACATGTTGCTCCCAAGGGGAGAGATTGTTGTTTATGAGAGATTATTATTCTCTATATCTGTATTTTGATTTCTGGTTATGATCTTTTTTAAGAGATTGTTGGTTTTTGGTATTTGGCATTTCTGTTTTGGCACTTTGATGGTTTTTCCATCTTGTGTTGCCATCAATGCCAAAGGGGGAGATTGTTGGTATTTTGGTATGGTTTTGTCATTGATGTCAACACCTACTAAACTCTTATCAACTCTGGCACTTTGGAGAAAAGGCAACATTCACCGACAAGCAAGTGACTCATGCACAGTCACCGATATCTAGTACACCGGCAAGATATAATGATCACCAACACTTGGAATGATATGGAAAACACATGGTTATATAGAAGACATCATTTGGACATCTTGTCCTGGAGTTTTGTTTATAGGTATATTCATATTTGCATATTTGTTGTTACCAGCAAATAGGTCCAGGGTTACACCGGCAGGTTTATCTTTTCCAGATCAGCATGGCATGTTATGGAGATGATTAATTATTATTGTAAATGCATTAAGCCGACATGTTCAATCAGTTATTGCATCAAATATTGTATTGCTTGTAAAATGTTTTTATTGTAATATCTTGTAGAGCCGACCTACTAAAATTGGTCTCAGGTTATGGTATAAATGTAAGATCTTATTTGTAAGATCAGATGTGGAATGCGAAAAAGGATTGTGTGAAGGTAAATGCGAGAATAAGCAGAGATATACATGCAGACATCATTTGAAGATTGAAGGAGGGTTTTTGTGAAGACAATCAGAACTACACCGGTACTGAATCTAGCATATGAAGATGCTATTTTGTGCAGTACATTCTTATTGGATTTAACCATCCAACTGTAGTCAGTGTGACTCCCATTTTGTGATTGAGCAATGAGCTCTAGCCGGTTGGCCTTTCTGCATGTGCAGACCCCATTTATGTACACTTACTATCTGCAGTAGTATCATCTGATTGTGGGTAAGTTTTCCCACCGTGGTTTTTCCCCTTATAGGGTTTCCACGTATAAATATTGGTGTTATGTGTTGTGGATGACTTTGTGTTTATGTTTCATGCACTAATCCTTACCTATATAGTAATTATCTGTTAAAACTGTCTACCGGCATATTGAACTAATTTATCGGTATTAAGCATTAAGTTGGTTAAGTTGTTTTTGGTTTGAATTTATTAGACAACTGATTCACCACCCCCCCCCCTCTCAGTTGTCTCTGGGACCTAACACAGATGACCTCTGAATTTGCTGCAAAGGGCCTCATTGACTTCAAATTCGCTGCAGCAAACTCTAAATTCCTTGCTCGCCTTTTCAAAAGTCTCCAGGTCCTATCCAAACAAGTTTTATTGCCCATGCAAGTGCTTCAATACCTGTCCATTAGAATAAGAAACGTAAAAAATAATCCAAAGATGACACATTCAAGGCACATTCAAGGCACATTCAAGTAACTAGTGATATTCAATGATGACACATTCAAGTCACTCTTTGATCAAAGAACAGTAGTAAGACTTAGGATAAGGTAGTGTGTTATCTACAACAAACTATGATACAATCAAATCCAAAGATTATGGACAATAATAAGCCAAAATCAATGACAGAGAAAATAATAAGTCAAGAATCTTAGCTTAATAAATGCAACAACCAATACAAAGTAATAGATTCAATCTTCTAGTACCAAAGAACACTACAAGTTAATAGCTCAAAAATTGCAAAAGCCAGACAATATAATGAAGAATATTTGTCCTTAATCAAAATGACACTATCATATGTTTCCAATATACTTTGATATGACAGTCAAATAATTGTTAATTTAAACTATTTATTTTAAATAAGAGTTATTTGGTTATATAGAAAAGATAAATGGAAATTAGGTCCAATTGACATGAAGATAAATGATAGTCATTGCTAAAATTAGTTTATAGTGTATTCATTTAGGGACCTTTCATAAAATATTCTCAACTTTCACATCATAAAAAGATCTTAAAATATTCATTGTTTATAATGATAAGAATTTGGCTATTCCATACACCTTCCTTAACTATTTTAAAAATCCCATCGACCAAAATATTGTGCAACAGTAGTATGGAGTGCATTTCATCTATTTTATGCCCAAAGATTTCATCATACCAGTTTCTTTTCAAAGGCACCCAAAATTTGATGTGTAGTTACTTCCAAAATCTCTAAAATAACCCTAGTTCTTAGTGTTGGCATCAGTTCTAAGATTTCATAACAAGGGTTTCTACATTTTAAATATCTGTATTAAAATATCCATTACAACCCCAACATTCAATTGTTGTGCTGGTATATAAGAAATATATGCATATCAAACCTTGTTCCTAAAATATTTATTTTTTGAAATCATGGAAACATTACATAATTTTAATGAATGCAACCAAAAGAATGCAGGGAGATAAAAAAACTCTATAGAGAAACTATTCTACATACCTCAAATACAAAATTGTAGGAGCCCAATTAAATCAAAATAGTGATAGGGTGGAACAATAAAAAATGGCAAAACAAGGAAAGAATGAAAGATCCACACCAAATTCTTATACAATGCAGTCTAGTTGAAGGATTTTCATTCAACACAAGATAGTGAAGGGGTCGTTATGATGATTTGTTTGAAGATTCATAAGTTAAAGGTAGTCACTACCATATAAAGAGTGAATAAATTGAAGAGCCCGATGAATTGTCAGTGTAGCATGAGGATGTATCATGTTAACAATAGCAAAATGATATTATGATGGTGGAGAAACTACAAAAAGTTTTGATCATAATTTTATTAAGCATTAAAGCAACCAGCTTGAGCCCATGAATGATAGGCATCGTGTTGTAGAGTATCAAACCTTGTTGAACAAGGGTGTCACATTTTTGAGGCTCGATCAGTGCAAGGAGACATCCTCTTTGCTTCATAAGCAGGTGAAGAAATATGAATGCACGAAGTTGGTAATGGTGGCTACAGTGATATATTTCAGTTGAAGGATTTTCATTCAGCACAAGATAGTGAAGGGGTCGTTATTGATAGTAATATACGTGTAAATTTTGTTTGCATCTTTCTATAAAACATGGCACGAGTTGAAAAGTTTGAAAATTAAATATGAAGTGGTTTTGATTCACCATTTTGTGTATAAGAAGAGAGGAGAGGTCGATGTCTTTGTTTATTTACCTACAAAACAATAATGAAATGGGTCATGGTTATTATTACAACCATAAGTTGAATACATGAGATCTTCCTTGACTCAAATGAATGATTGTGTACTGATTTCTTCAAAACTCGCTAGTTTCTTCCCTATCTCTCTTTCCTCTCAACTACATAAGAATGCTTTTACTTGTAAAATTATTGATCTAGGTTGGTTGATTTCTTTTTTCCTTTGTAAGAACTAACATTCCAAAAGGAGCTACCTATGCTTAATTCAGGCCCCAGTAGTTTGAGGTTAGAAGATACAAGGGGTTCTAACCACTTTGGGGTGAATATGGATATAGAGTTTAACATGAAGAGTATGGTAGGCTAAGGATCCTTCCAAGTTTGAGAGTTAGAGATGCTACAAGACAATGTGACGTTTGAATCAAACTCAATGAAAAAAAGTATCAAAATGATAGTGATATGTTAGAAAAGGGTATTCTTGCAATCAGGAGGTTTTGTCTCAATTTTCACAATCAAGTGACAAATAGCTTTAAAAAAGTCTTTCAATGGTAATAACAGAGCATAGTCTTTCGAACAGTCACAACATTTAGAAGAGAACAGACCAGATTCTCACTATCAAGAGTCACTACCAGAAGACATTAATGCTTGCATGAAATATTGTAGAAACATTCGAGACAAACCATTGCAACCCTAGCATGGATAGGAATGAATGAATGAAGGTTTGTTAGAAAATTCATCAAAAGGGCAGAGATGTTCAAGCATGAGGCCTATCAAAGCATGTATTGCAGCGTATACTATGATTGAATCAAAAGAACACAATGCATAAAATCCTAAAAAAGGTTATAAAACCATAAAAGACAGTTGTGAAGATAAAGATGCAGTCACTTGAAGGGTCTAATAACCTTGCAGAGTGACAATGGTTAGTCTAAGGGCATAATAATGAAGATCAAAACCCTCAAGGTTAGACAAAGACAATCCAATCATGAAAGTATAGTGAAGAAGGACAAGTAAATGACCTAGAACAATAATATAGAAGCACTATCAAAGCAAAATCCCTGTCAAAAAGTTAGGACGGACATGGAAAATGGGTGCAGACCTCAAAAGATAAGAGCAATTTTGATGATAATAGTAGAGCAATTTTGGACACTTAAAAGAAGATTTGACCTGAAAAAAGATACTTTATAGATATGTCTATATATTAGCAACAGTTTGCATCCCAAAATTTTCATTTTTGGAACATTTGGGAGACTCTCTTAGCATGACATAATTTATATCCAACATCTGAGCTCTTGGAATCTAATCAATCATTTGATCATCATGCAAAATCAGTTGACTATATATGAATGCATCTCTATATTTATCAATAGGCACACTACCCTTGCTGCGCCTATTGCTTCAAAAGTAAACAAGGCAAAACCAAGAGCAAACAATACATTTAATTTTAGAGGCAAGATGAATATATATATATATATATGCAGGCCTTGTAGCATCCAGAGACAAAGGTAGACACAAGATGAAAGTAGATATTATCTGAATAAGTTACCGCCTGGAGATGCAAAAATGTCTTTTTAGAGAACCATGTAATGCAGATGTTGGTTAACAGATTTGTCCTTCTTAAATACCTTTCAAAAATGACTCACAAATGCCCAAATCAAAAGACAAAAAAAGAACCAACAGTAGAGTCACTTGTAATGGCAATTGCAAGTGCTCTCAAAATTTTGATATGAAGGTACAACTCCCTTCGTTGGATAGAATGTATGTTTTTTTAATATGTTTTTAACCAAAAAACAATAAAGTCAACTAATATCTGCTCATAGCCATGACACAGATGCGAACATTAGATTTATAAACAAGAGGATACTAGAGTAAAAGACATGAAGATCCTTGCCAAGATACCCCCAACAAAGAGGAAAAAGATTAAATAATTTGCTTTCAAATGTATGAATGAATGAGAAATCAAAGTCTCTACAACAAACATACACATAACTGAGATGCACAAGAAACCATTAAAAGATTAATTGGAATGACTCACATACCAAATTACAGTCAAAAGAAATACACACAAACACACAGATCTGAAATATATTTCTTCATTTCTCAAAATGCAAATAGAATAACTCAAAGATCATCTTATTCTTGCACAATAGTTAAGCCCATGCAAAAATAGAAAACTACATTCTTTTTTCCCCTTTACTATAGAAAATCATAAATCTCTCGTTGCTGCCCTCTTTTTTTACAGCAAAAAAAAAGAAGAAAAATCTCCATGCTCTTTCTTTTCATTACATATATAGCCTCCTTCTTTTTCGATGAGACTTTCAGTTTTAAAATAACTAATTCTTGGAAATTATTATTGATTACAAAATATTTATTTTAACCTTTCACCTTCTCGTGAAATTGCTACTCTCCAATTGATTTAAAATGTTTTAAATTGCTGCACATAAATGACTGAGAAAGTATATATTTTTTTCCTATGGCCACTTTTTATTAAATTCACCAAGGATTAACTAGACACCCTGGGGCCGTGAAAATTTGCGAGAAGTTATGATATTTAAAATTACAGATGAGTTTTTAACCATTTTTTAACAGCTTGCCAAATCAGGGTACCTCCTTTGTAAACTGACCCTGCCAACCATATTGCTGCACTAATAAAATATTAAAATAATACATCATGTGAGCTCGTATGGTCATAAAATTAAATCTGGGAGCATTTAAGGCCAAAATATTAGGTGGGTTGTATTTAGAATTTGAAAATTTGTAACTTTTTTTTTGCTGCATTTTTGGACTAGCGGATATATGTGCTGAATTGGACTATTAGATTGAACCGTTGAACCACTGAACCGACTCAACCATTGAACCTTTTAATGTTGGTTCGAAGGTTCAACGCAGAAGAAAAATTCATAACTTTCAACTGAAAACTGCATTTCCCATGAAATTTTGACAGCAAAACGAATCGTTGAACCTTTGAACCTTTGAACTGTGGGGTTCAATCAGAAGGTTCAAAATTATAGATTTTTTCAATAACAAAGCTCCGACTTGGGAGTGTGAAAACTTTTTAAAATTTTCAATTTCAAAAATCAGGGTAACAACAGATAAACTTTGTGCCATTCATTTGTCGCTTGATATGCTAAAATGTTTTTTGTAGATAGCCCTTAATGCAGACAAAAATCCACTTCGCGCCATTCATTTGTCCTTAGCAACTCAAAACTAAAATGCAAGTTTTTCTATCTTTAGTTTTTATTTAAGTCAATCAAAATACTTTTAATTTTTAATTTAAGATAATTTAAATAATAATTTAAATGTTTAAAAAAAAAAAATTATTGTCTTTAAAAAATTTCTTAAACCTCCTTTTTATGTAGTAGTGGTGAAATTTTATTACTTTTATTCTTATTATATTTTTAATGGAATTAAAAATAAAATGTAATATAATACATATGCTAATATAATTATTTATTATTTATAAATAAAATTAATATTTAAAATAGTTAATAATTTACAAACAAAAATATTACAATCGATCATTTTTTTTTAAATATCTATTATAAATCAAAAGTTATGTATAAATGTGCATAGAATATAAAGTACCTAGTTTGAAAGCAATGTTGTTTCATTTTCAATAAAAAACTAAATAGGGGAAAGTACCTAGTAGTTGAGCGCGGTCCAATTCTTGTGATAGAAATTATTGATTTAATGTCCCATACTTGTTGATATCCAACTTTTGTATAATATTGCACCAATAGTTGTGACTTTAAAGTTGTTATTATTGATGATAAGTACCAATTAATAATTGAATGAAAAATATTACCATTTGTTGTGAAAAGTAACCGGTCATGTGATGTCACATCAACTGCACAAGTATTGGGGCCCTTTTGATCATGTGGTAATCATTTGATAAGAAAACTTAAATTTAAGATTTGCATACACTTGTAAGAGATGTTATATTAGTAGTTTCACCTTGTTTTCCAATAAACGTGTTATCAAATGAGGGATACCTCATGACTAATAGTATAGAGGAGTACTAGTAGTCATTTATTTAGTCATTTTTATTTATGTGACTAATCATTTAGTTGTGTTTCTTACCTAATGACCAAATTAGTCATTTATAGTTGTGTTTTCTTACCCGATGACCAAATTAGTCATTTATAGTTGTGTTTTCTTACCCAATGACCAAAGTAATCATTTATTTAGTCATTTATAGTTGTGTTTTCTTACCCGATGATCAAATTAGTCATTTATTTATTCATCTATAGTTGTGTTGTAAAAAATGACTAAAATTTGGTTATGTCTGCTACTTTTTCCATTGGAGAACCCTTAAACACGTTGTTAAAGAAAACACTGTCTAGTGTCATGACAACATTTTAATTTACATCCTTCACTTGTCTTGTATTAGGATCAAAATGATCTGCCACTGCAAGTACAAAATCTGGATCATGAGCTACTACCAAGAAAGAAGCATACTTGTACAACTCTAATTTGATTAAATTTGCCATATGTGAAGGGGTTTTCTCGACTCGATCAATGAACTGCATTTCCACATGACTGATCTTTGTATCTCTTATCTCTTTGACATTGGAGTCGACTGAGCTTTATGGGAACATATTCAAGTATTTATCATACTTGTACTTCATTTTTTTCACAGATGGCTTGCTTGGTGAAAGCCCCAACTGACTTGAAGAAGGATTTGATTTGCCTTGAGCAAGCTTAGACATTTGCAAAGTACTGCATTTAATACTAGTTATTATAGTTTTGAAGATCATCAACATCAAAAAGGTAAATTTCATCAATTGGAACAAGAATCCAGAGCCAAAAAGGATTTGGGAAAAAACTGGATAAAAACTTGAAAGTCTGATTTTAAAGTTCGATCTGCAAGTAAGAAAACCAAGATTAGCACATCGGACTTTAAAGTTCGATGTACAGGAAAAACATCACAGATTGCATATCGGACTTTAAAGTCTGATGTGCAATAAGGGTAGAACAACTTTGCAGGTCGTACTTTAAAGTTCGACCTGCATTTTTGCAAAGTGTAAGGTCATTATGCACATCGGACTTTAAAGTCTGATATGCATAATAGGGAAAAACAAAATCCAGCAGGTCGGACTTTAAAGTACGACCTGTGCTCTTGAGAAAACATGGCCTGCACATCGGACTTTAAATTTTGACGTGCAATCAAGGGAAGGACAAAGCTTCTTAGCATGTCAGACTTTAAAGTTCATCCTATCAACTCAGGGCAAAACAAAGGATCGATAGGTCAGACTTTAAAGTCCGACATGTCAAGCGAGGAAAAAAATTCTCGAAGGAGCAAAATTACTCCCGCATATCGGATTTTAAAAATTGATGTGTGGGAGAATGATGATGGGAGGGAAGGCAAAAAAAACTAAAAAACCCTAAACTAGAAAACTAAACAAACAAAAACAAAAACCCTAACCTAGCGACATGCAACGAAGAGGAAAAACCATGAAATGCAGAAAAAGAGGAATTAAAACCATGAAAACAACAAAAACCTACCTCAAATGCAGATCCGTAGGATGAAAATCATCCAAAGGAATGAACACGAGCAAAATCCGCACAAGGAAGGCAAGAGGGCACACACATAGAACAAGAAATGACCAAAAAATGACTAAAAATGACTTTAAAACTTAATTTAAACCCATTAACCCTAATAAAAGTTGCATTAAATGCAACTATGCACCGTGAAGGTCAAACTTTATTGTGTCCGACCTGCAGTTAAACCAAAAGCCAACTCGACTGGTAGGTCAGACATTAAAGTCCGACCTACAATCAACTTAACAACTGCAAAACTTGCACATCAGACTTTAAAATCCGATGTGCAACTGACTAAAAACATAAACACCCTACAAGTCGGACTTTAAATTTTGACCTGCAGGTAAAACTGCAAAAAACATCTAACTTTAAAATGACAAAAACAAATGTCAAAAAGCAGATTCGGCTAACCAAACGAGTCGATTAACCTTTCCCAGAGGATGCGAGGTATGAAACGAACCAATTTCGTAGGGTTGCCTCACGATTTTGGCCAGGCCGAAATCGAGGACAACAAGCTAAAATAATAAAGAGGTATGGTGAAAGAGGGTCACCTTGTCTCAGCCCCCTAGAAGCCCCTGTTGGTTCCCAAAATGGATGATGGGTTTACACTACTTACAGAGCAGAGACCAAGCTGATTTCCTCCAAATATCTATGGAGAGCCACCTCCAACTAGCAATATATGTCAAGCTTGGAACAACAATAACAAGGACAGAAAGTCCTTCTACGCTTTAAACTCTGCAGAACTAGGGAGGGTGATCCCTTCAGTAAAAAATTCCTCCTCGGTGCAAGGATACTCAGAAACTTATTGAAAAAAAAGCAAATTATCTCATAATAAGACTCAACAGAAAGGGAGAATTCTCAAGGATGGAAAATTCTTCAATGATCCTCAACCTTAAACTGGAGTATGAGAGAGGGTGAGACTATTTTCAGAAAATACATAAATCTTATCAAATGATTGTTCTAATTCTTTATAAGATTCGCTATGAGAGATCATAAAGATGATAAAACCAAAAAATGATAACCTAATGAGATTTGCTAGCGAATACCAATGCTTTATTCATTTGGGTTACAGAGTTTATGAAAAGTGTTACTGAAAATCTGATAAAATTTTATCTAATAGCTGGTCTAGCCTAAAACAATACTGCCTTACAATATTGCTCTCCTTCATTTGAACTACTTATCAATTCCTATGGCGAGCCTTATTTCCTCTGTAATCTTATTCAATCATTTTAATTAACCCATTGGACTAAAGCGTTGAATAGAAGAATACATACACCATAACAATACAATAAACAAACGAAACCTTTGATCCCATTTGCTCAAAAGAAGATAAAATCACACACAAGAGAGTAAAGATTGGGAAAAATATATTTGCATTAATATCATAAGCTATCTTTTATCAGATGATAGCCGATAAATTCAAATACAAAATGACCCACTTGAAAAAGGGGAACCTACAACTGTTCGGTTACCTTTTTTGCTCTGCAAAATAACATTACAGTCCCTATTATTTCCTATGACTCTCTAGAACTATTTTGGACCTAACCCTGCAAAAAAGATCTATTTTTACAGAGGTCTTTCTCAGAAAATTTGGACCCTAACTAATGGCCTTGAATTCCCTTTTATATAAAACAAGGGAGCGACAAGCTTCAGGCCATAAGACACTTGTCAACAACAGACTCACTCTGATAATTAGCCTTAAAGGCTGTATACCATTTTGTTTCAAAATATCCACATGTCTATGTGCTGGCACTTGTGAATCATCATTCTCGAACCGAAAATTGGTAGAAGCAAAACCATTTGAGTCATGTCATTTTTTGCCCTAACACCTTCGGATGGAGTGTGAGATGTTTTATTTTTGTCTCATAGAGCATTTCCCTTCCTTAGAAAGGGAAACAGGATCCCGGTAAGAGGTAAAGTCGCCTCTCAAGCTAGAGGAGGAGCTCAACCTTCATGCCTAGGATCAGAGGCAGTGGAAGGGGGAGTTAGAGGGAAAACATAATATGTTGGGGATAGGTCATAGCTTCCATGCAACTACATGGATGGATTGTTGCCGCTTCCTACCTAGACATGTCCCTTTTTCATTTCTCTGCGGGCTCTGTTTCAGAATCCTCTGCCACCCAAAGACTGAGTAGACACAAAGGCTGTGTCATGTGTGACCTTTCTTCACAACAAAGGGCTTTCATGCCCCCTCTGGCAATCCTCCCCACTTTCACATTCCCTATGGCAATAGACATACTCACACATGACAGAGAAATTCCATCCAGTATCACAGAGTATATTGCAACTCCACCTATAAGCTTGCTCAAACATCATTTCTTTTGCAGAAAGAAAAACTGCACTTAGAAAATGAAAAGGCTTCATACTCTTCTACCAAAATGATCACCACCTTGTTGTATTTATAGTTAAACCATACTTCATCAAGTAGTGCTTGTTCTTGAAACATCATCACTCTGGTGTTCTAAATTTACTCTGCCAACTATGGACACTAGAATTCATGCATATCACATCTACTACATTCTTTTGTCAAGTTTTTCCTGACGTGAACAATTTATTTTGATCGTATTCCTCTTTTCAGTGTACAATCTCCTATTTCACGATTTCTGTCAACAAGCAAATCTCTGAATTCATCAGAGAACTCGTGATTCATCACACTTGAACTTGAAGCTTATCCAAATCCTTTCACATCTCTGAGCTATCATCTTTGACTATCAAATCAATCCTGAATCGACAAGTCTGAATCCCATTCATTCTTCTGTTTTCCGTGAGCTACGACCGGTGTGTCCAAAATCACTCCAAACTTCTCATTTGAAACTCAACTGTAGATCTCATCCAACCTGGCAAATCTAATAGTCATTTCTTGCCAACTTAGCAATTTGACTTTCCAACTGTATCTGTGGACCCACAAAATCCTGACTGGATAGCGCCATATCATTCTTCGACCAAGCTCCATCAGCAACCTCCCTCCAAGCCTTCCCGATCAACCTGGGACACATGGCATCATCTTGTGATGTTGCGGTCTATAATCTCCTTGCAACTTCCATCGCGGGAATACAAGGGTCGTCTAATCTGTTCAATCGTTACCACTTTGCATACTACCTGTCAACTCCTCCAGGACTTAAAAGTCGAGCACCTTTTACCTCAGGATAAAACATCCTCATTCATTCTAAGCACGTACAAATTGATGGGACTGTTAGTAGACCGACCTTTACCGCCTGCAAACTGATATTACAAAGCTTTCGACCGGTTGTGCTGCTAACCCTGCCAGTTTCCGCTGATAACATGCGGCACAATCTCGCGATGTCATGTTTATTAAAATCCTTGCATCTTTGATCACGGGGAAGGACTAGCCGTTGGATCTATCCTTTCTTTAACAGACAATCGGGGTATTTAGGACTAGCTAGACTTAGGAAAATATAAGCATGAGCATAACTATTTAAAAGAGAACCGGTACTAGGGAAGTTATGCGCTTGACTTAGGAAATTTTATTTCACGAATTGGTCGATCAATATTTTGCTTAGGGAATAAAAATGGCCCCGCTCATGGAAAGGGTGCCCTCGGTTTTAAGTGGGAAAAGTAACAGCAAAATATATCACTTCTAGGGTTTTCTTCACAAAAATGTAAGAAGTTTTGATAAACCCTAAACCCTAGACCTTGAATCGTTCTCAGAGGATATAAGTAAGAAACTTGAAAATCAATGTTTTGGGCTTACATTTGAAAATTCCATGCAATCAATTTTCAGGGCTATCAGCCTCAAAGGTCTCCTGAGGGCTCCCATTGAAAAGGATAGAGTAGTTAACCATAGTTATGCATTCCCTAATAAGGTTTAAGAAAGCTCCATTTCACTCTATCATAGGCCTTTGAGATATTTAATTTTAATACCATACTAGGATTACGACATTTGTCCATAGAATGAATGATCTCATGTGTGGAGATGGTTACATCAAGGATTTGTCTGCCAAGGACGAACCCCTTTTGAATCAGAGTGATAAGGGAGTCCAGAAAGGGTTTAAGCCTATTGACCAAGACTTTGGTGAAGATCTTGTAGATAGTATTGCAGAGGTTGATTGGGTGAAAGTCTTTCAGAGAAGATGACTCCTTAATTTTAGGGACCAAAGCAATGAAGGTGTTTTTTAACTTCTTGAGAAGCTTTTTGGATCTGAAGAGATATTTAGTAGAAAGAACCACATCAACATCAACCACATCCCAAAAGTCCTGGAAAAAAGCAGGAGGGAAGCCATCAGGGCCCAGAGCTTTGAAGACCCCCATAGAAAACATTGCATTCCTAACTTCATCCTCAAAAACCAAGGCCATGATAAGTTCATTGTCTTCCATCGTGAGGGGAGATGGGAGGCAATGGAGGAGATTCTCATCAAGGATAGGTTTCCAGTTCTGCAATAATTCTGGAATAGGGCATAAAAATATTCAGTAGCCATGATCCCCAAGCTAACTTCATCTTTGACATCCTGATTGTGGTCATCCTTTAAACAAGAAATGTGGTTCCTTCTCTTGCGGATATTGGCCGATCCATGAAAGAAGGTAGTATTTTTATCTCCCTCTTTTAATCATTGAAACTGAGATTTTTGTTTCTAGTATAGTTCCTCCTTAGTAGAGTTCTCCTTCTATTTTCTTCTCAGAGCGGCTTCCTCCAGATGGGTCGCTTCTAGGAAATCCCCTCGATCAATTTGTTCTTGAATAGTCGCCAACTTGCTACTTATTTCCTTTTTTTGAACAAAGATATCACCAAAAGTGTTTTTGTTCCAGCCCCTAACATTATGTCTAATAAAGTCTAATTTATGGGCAACCCTATACATAGGTGTGCTAGGGAAACTAGCATTCCACCAGGGTTTAATGCAGTCTTTGATCTCAGGGTGGGTATTCCACATTACTTCTATAGCTAGGAAATCGGAAATCATCAAAGCAAATATCAAAATACTAATCTAGCTCAATCACAAAAGCTCAAATGCAATGATCAATCCTAATTACATCCAATAAAGACATGAAAGCAAAATATTAAAGATTAAAAGCTAAGCAAACCAAATGCAGATCTGAATATCTCCTTCATGTGGCTCCATTGTCCTTCTTTCTTCTTCAAATAGCTTTGTTGTGGATCTCACCTACAAGTGCATGATCATGATATGAAAGCAAGTAGACAAGCTAATTGCTCAAGAATACTCAAAGCGTGATTGATTCGACAAAGTGATTAGATCGATAATGTGATTATTAGATCAGGATTGAAGAAATTCATCCAATTTATAGACAAATTGGAGAGATGATCAAATTAGCATGAAGATATTCAAATGGAAATTGCAAATCAAAAATGTCAATTATGACAAATTTATGACAAATTTGCACTTTCTATGCAAAATTGATTGATTGATAATTTATGACAAGATTATGACAAATTTCTATGTCAAAATTGATTGATTGTCAATTATGACAAATTATGACAAATTGAAATGTCATTCCCATGAAATTAGGAGGAAAATAGGAGGAAAATGAATTAGAAATTAGGAAAATTAGAAAAATAGAAAATACGAATTAGGAAATTAGAAAAATGAGGAAATAGGAAATTAGTGAATGAATTAATAATTTTTCATTTATTAATTAATTCACAAAGAGGGAATTTAGAAATTGAGGAATTTAGGAAATTAGGAATGATGTGAAATTAGGTAAATTAATTAATAATTTGTCATTTATTAATTAATTCACAAAAAGAGGAATAATTAGCCAATTAAATAAACATTTAATTGTGACACGAAGACCTAGGATAAATAAATAATTTATTTAACCTAGAGAGAGAAATGACAAACAGGATTAAATGAATAAATCATAAAACCCTAGAAGATGAATTAGAAATGCAAGGATGACAATTAGGTCTTGACAAAGGATAATCGATATCGATTCGATTTAATCATGATTCTGACTGATAAAGGACCAATGCTGACAAACGATTTGATTAACAAATGCGCCAATTGACGAGAAACAATGACTAACTGATCCAAATTGACACAATTGAGAAAGACGACGATTGATGACAAATTGATCGCAAAAAAATGGCAAAATTGACAAGAAGACAAGGATCGATGACAAAATAGATTGCAAAACGACAAGATTGATGACAAATCGACCAAAAGACAAGAATCAATGACAAATCGATCGCATGATGACAAGATTGATGACAAATCGATCAAAAGACAAGAATCGATGACAAATCGATCGCATGATGACAAGATTGAAAAATGACAACGATCGATGACAAATCGATCGCAAGATGACAAGATCGATAAGAGGACAAAACCCTAATTAGGATTGACGATGTCCAAAAATAATGACAAATGAATATGCACATTTGATGCGACAGGATAAGATCGACCAAAATCATGACTGAAGATTGTTATCGACAAGACCAAATTCGAAAGCGAGACAACTGAAGAATGCAGAAGAAGGACTCGATGCTCGCAAATGATAAGGACCAAGTGCGAATCATAGGAGAAATGTTAATGCAATGCAAGAACCCTAAAATAAGGCAATGCGCAAATGTTAAAGTATGACTCCGCAAGCGTTGACCATTTTTAGACGTCTACAACTTCATATCTTAAGGGGTAGTTTCTTCTATTACCTTGGGTGGTACTGGAAAAAAGAAGGGCATTATGGTTAGAAACCGTTCTAGGGAGGGCCAAGAGTTTCACATTAGAACCAATACCCCAATTATCCAAGATGAGAAATCTATCTAATTTGACCTGTATAAGGTCCTTTCCTTTTCTAAGATTGGACCAGGTGAATCTTTGACCAGTTAGGTCGACATAAAAAAAACCATTCATGTTTATGAAGTCTACCAAGTTAGTCATGCTATCAGAGTACTCCTGAAGACCTCCCAATTTCTCAGAGGGGAAAAGCGAAGAATTGAAGTCTCCCGCAATCATCCAATAGGCATTGGGATCATTATGAAAAAGCAAAGAAATATCATTCTAAAGAGTTAGGCTGCCCAATCTAACATTAGGGGCATAAACATTAATAAGGAACCAAGATCCCAAAGCAGAAGAGAGCTTGGAGACAACAAAGTTGGCAGAAGAGGTGATCAAGCTGCCAGAGAACCTAGAGGGATCTCACATAGTGAACAAACCGCCAGAGGCCCTGCTAGCATCACTAATTAAGAACTCAACCCCAGGCCAAATTTTCCTAGCAATGAAAGTAAAGGGAGCTTCAGTCATTTTGACCTCCTGGAGAAGGAGGACCTCAATTTTATTTTGAAAGATACAATTCTTAAGAGCATATTGCTTGTGGGGGTTATTTAAGCCCCTCATATTCCATGATAGAACCTTCATTTCTTACCTTTTATGGATATCTCCAAGGTCTGTTGTCCGCCATTAGCGACTTCCCTTGTTGCTTCCTTTTGTCTAGATAATCTCTGTGATGGGCGGCCTGTCTTTAGGTCTGTCCCAACATCAGTCTTCACATTCCTAGTCTTTTGTCTCAGTGTGATCCAACCATCATCAACAAGAAGTTGGCAACCACTAGAGGAAGCTCCAGAAAAGAAGAGACCCTTGCCTGAGGTAGGTGTAACACGTAAATTAGTCGAGCATGATGGGTCCTTCAATAGTAACATCTCAGGAGGGGACCCAATGGACCTAAGGTCTGACAAGGAAATGGAGTCATCAACAATCTCTCCCTCCTCTAGAGGGGTGATCATATTCAGAGGGGTGGAGATAAGAACTTCAGAGGGACAAAAGTTCAGTGTTTACCTTTTTCGGAGCTAACAACACCGCCTTGTCTGGCAAGGGGCTGGGGGCTCCCTCAGCAACTTTGGCAGGTGAGTTGAGGAGATTATTTATACCCTCCGTAAAGAGGTAGTCCTCACAACTAGCCCCGGGACCTTCCATGGAAGCAGTATCATTACTAGGGCCTTTCGCAACTGCGGGACCTTTGAGCTTGAGGGTCTTGGGGTCCTTAACTTTGCACTGAGAGATAATATGACCCGCCTTGCGATACTTCTAGCAAAAGAGAGTAGAATTTTCATAGACCAGGGCTTGAGTCTAGCTTCCCAACCTAAACTTGATAGTAATGAAGTTAGGGAGATTCTTGCTGAACGTAGCCTGCACATAGAAGCATGCATATACTAGTCTGGATTTGGTTCTGGTTATGTCGTCAAGAACCACATAGTGCCCAAAGGTGTTACCAATCCATCTGAAAATGGCTTCATCCCAATATTCAAGAGGGAGCCCTGAAAGGCGGACCCAAACTGAAGCTAACTTTTGCAGGCCAGTCGTCGGGTCAAAACTAGCCTTCCATCTACAGAGAGATAAGTTGCATCTGCCATATAGGTCCATCAACCAGAGAGGTACATAGTGACATCTTCCTCAGTCATAAATTTAAAGAGGAAGAGAGCCCCAGGCATTGCACTAACTAAGACACTTCCTTTCAGTCTTCATTTGTTTAAAACTGATTTCCTAACCATTTCCACTGTAGGTCGGAGAGAGAAAAATTTCCCCACCAGAGTGTTGCTCATGTTTAGCAGAATGCGGTCCAAAACTTTGTCAAGGAGCTCAATAGTCATGCCTTCCTCAGTTTGTAAGTAGACAAGAACAAGATTGGGGTCCACCTCTCCTAAATCTTTCCCCATCAACACATTTTTCCAGCCCTTGACAGTCATGTTCTCAACAGAGGTCCCATTATCTTTTATCTCATCATGAGCGATAGAGTCCTTGGGTTTAGGAATGGAATCCCCAGGCTTGTCCAGAAATACCACAGTTTTAGGACAATCAGCGGTCACTTCCTTCGGGGAGGAGATAGAAAGCAGTTTATCAACTGGGACGGGAATCACATCCATTGAAAGGCCAAGCAGGGATACGACAGAAGTTGTCAACACCACAAAGACTAGAAGGGGATTAGGGTCAACTGATGGGGGGGATGATCCCCACCCGCAAGAGCCACCATGGATGGGGAAGGTTCAAAATTCAAAAGTTGCAAAGCGGGAAAGTTACAGAGCATTAATTGTTGGTTTCTATGACATCTTATATTCTTACCCCTTTTGAACAATAATCTAACCCTTGATTACTCATATATTGATATGCTCTTTTGAATGACTATATATGTATGTATTTATATCTTGGAGTCTATGTGGCATTGGTCAAATGGGCACTTCCATAAATTAAGCTCTCAAATTTACTTTCATCATCATTAATTTACAATTTCTTCAAGACTTATCAGCACATAGACTTATTTTTAAAAAGCAAAATTTCATTAATGGTCGGGGTTTGTTATAGTTAAGTTTTGTTCTATTTATTGTCTATTATTTGACCCAAACACCCTTAAGTACTATGACAACAAGTAAACATTGTCGAATTGATAGTTTTTCTCCACTGAAGAGTTTGGTAAAAGCCCCTAGAAGAAGATGGTCCACTTAAGTACAAAATATCTGATGACAACCTTTATATTTATGTTTTTTATTGATATTATTTATGATGTTTGGCACCCTCATTACAACTTGCCATATAAAGGTTTCTCATAATTGCCAAAGTACAAAGTCATACACAAACACCCATCATTGATTTCTCATTTAGTTAATTAAGGAAATAACAAACCATAAGAAAGTGGTCCTTTATAAGAGACTTCATGATTTAAAATTATAAAGAAAGAAATTCTATGAGATTAGAAAAAGCCTATAAAAAATAATTGCAATCTTATCTTGTCTTGAAAAATAAGGATTTTTTAAGCACTCCTAATGGAATTAAAATTTATTCCACAAACTTAATTTGTTTTTAACCACATATTATCATTAAAACACTAAATCAATTTTAAATAATATGTAGAAAGATACTTCATGTTTCTATTTATTATGTCGAAAGACGTATTACACTCACATATGAATGTCAAAAATTTGTAAATAAAAACTAAAAGCATTTAATTTGATATGCTTGTGAGTGTCAATGAAAAATTAAATAACTTGTAAGTTCCGGTGGTCATTTAAACTCAACTTCCATAATAAATTAAATCTAATTAAAATTTAAGGATTGTTTAATTAAATAACATAATAAATTTTAAGCTAATAGAATTATTTAAAAATTAAATTAAATAACTTAAATCAAATTAACTAAATTAAATTAAATTAAATTAAATTAAGACAATTAAATTTTAAGATTTTTTTAGAATTAAAAAAAAAAAAGTTAAATAACTTAAATTAAATGTAGAATTAAAATAAATAACTTAAATTAAGCGTGGTTATTTAAACTTGAATTTCATGATAAATTAAATAAAATTAAATGTAATTAAAATTTAAGAATTATTTAACAATTAAATAAATTAAATTTTAAATAACATAATAAAATTTAAGCTAATTAAAATTTAATAATTATTTAAGAATTAAAATATTAAATAAAATAACTTAAATTAAACAATATAAATTATATTGTATTAAATAACTTAAATTAAATTAAATAACTAAAATTAAAATTAAATTAAACTAGCACTTGCGAAAAAACGAGGTGCAATGGTTATGCTGATAGTAAAATATACTTTGAATAGTATGTTGGAGGATTTATTTTTATTTCATTACACTTGGTTGATAGAGTTGTAAAGTAATATACTAGCTAAGGAATACACTAAAAAATGTTGTGTTGGATCCAATTTAGACAACAAAATGTGCACATAATTTGAATGCAAATTAAGTCAATTGAAATGCTTTGTGCATATTAAACTAATTTTTTTATGTGATTTTGATAATCATAAAATGTTATGTATGATCCAAATTTACAACTATAATGCAAAAATACAATAAAACTAAAGAGTGGTATTTTGTCTATTTGTTATAAGAGTATATGCTATTAGCATTATGTTATAAGTTGTCATTGATGTCAAATCATGTGGTCTAGTTAGGTCTGGATGTTGTATATTGAGTAGCAATGGAAGTTTGGTATGTATGTGATGTCGATGGTCATTTGGTGATTTCCCAGAAGATTTGGCTTCTCGTAAGATGTGTTGCTAATGTTACTCAATGCTATTTTTAGGTCTAGCTTGATCTAGAAGTTGAGGTGTTGATTCGAAAGTTGAAGATGTGTAATGACATTTTTTGTTTTGGGTCCCAAATTGGTGATGTATGTAACATGTTGATATGTTCGATGAGGAACGTTGTGATGAGGTCTACTTCTCATTCCCTCCCACCACTGGAATGTTTAGTAGTGACCTATTTTAGATCTTTGTCTTGGCCGACTTAGAGGTTATGTTTTTCAGAGATAGTATATGTATGTGATTGATCTAGATGAGTTAGTGTGGCATTTTTGTGAATGGTTAATTGTGCAGAAGAAATGCGATATTGAAAGAATCCAGTTGTTATTGTGAAGTGTGTTGTAAAATAGTTACCAAAATCAATTCTAGCAATGCAGAATGTGTTTCAGTGGTGGATTTTATTTTATATCCTTCTTTCTTTGCCATTGAGCCTCTTTGGGTAGTGAGACCTCCTATAGTGAGCAATCTTGGCAGTGAGCCATCCTTTGTAAAAATCACCTTAACCAGTGTTTTCATATTGAGAATTAGCATTCTTCGTGGTTTTTCCCTTCTTGGGTTTTCCAAGTAAATTCTGGTGTTCGTAGTGTCTGATTTGTTATGTGCATATGCTTTCATGCTTTATCTGTCTTGATTAACTCAGCTAGTTGTTCCAGATCTATGAATAAAGTTAAAGAAAGTTTTAATTGTCAACTGATTCACCCCCACTCTCAATTGCCCGGATATTCAACATATACAATCAAGAACCATTACAACAATTAGACATTGATTTCATTATTGAATTTACCCATATCTAATTTTGGAAATCCAAAAATCCATGTTGATCTTGATGTTAATGGTAGCTAATTTTCCCATCTCTACGCTAAAGGAAAAATAAAAGCATACATGACTAAAACTATTGGAATACCATCTTTCAAGTGAGTAACTGTACTTAATTTGTAGGTCTGGAATATTCTAAGCAAGGATACCACATCAACATCAACGTTATTTATATTATTGTAACACCAAAAATAATTAATGAATTGCACAACCCCCTAATGCTTAGAGCATTATTCTCATCTAGCTAACTAAATGTTTTTTGAACAATAGAGAAGTATACCTCTACCAATACGGGTCACCTATTTGTGATGGAATAATGGTTCAACATGAGCTTAAGATGGGGTATTCCAATCAGGGAAGATATCAATGAATGGGCACCTCTAAATATATGTCCAGACTAACCTTAGATTTATTTTCTTTTTATGCATTAAAGAAAATAAAAGCAGGCAAATTATATTTTTAATTATATGTTAGGAATTAGTGATTTTTAATTAGTTTGATATTTACATTAGTAAAAAAAAAAGGTAGAAAATAAGAAACATTAGAAAAGAGCATCTCCTCTTTTTTGAATATTTAGAAAAAGAAAAATTGAAAAATAATAATAATATGTTTTTTGTGGTATGATATTAGTGCTGAGGTTTGGAAATTTTTCTTGTGCCAAACAAACTTTCTCAAGACACCATGATTCTTCCTTGAAAAATTCTAGTAATTCTGCTCCATCTATTTATGTGAGTCATTCCTCATTCATTTCGCCAAAAAGAAAAAGAAGAGCATATTAAAAATCTTCCACTTTTTTTAACATGTATTGATTGAAATCTCTCGTTCTTTGCATTAATTTATTTCAATTATTTAAACATCTAATTTTGTTAGTCGTGTCTTCTCAAGGACTAGAGGAGCCTAATTTATTTTGTTTGTCTGTCATTTGAGGACTTCAAAAAATAGTACAAATAAAAAACTATTGTTTGAAGTCCTCAAATGACAGACAAACTTTATTTTCATTCTAGGTCGTGGCTAATCAAGTACACATTGCTAAACTTTTTACTAAAAATGTAATGTTTTCCTTGTGTATGTTTTTACAAAAATTATTTTATTTTTTTATTCTTCAAAGGAATTCTCACGATCTATCATAATGTAGCGACTTACTTAAAGGGTTCATTTGTTGGTATTGCCATTGATTAAATTGCTTTCGCTGCCTACCGCTACAGAACCCAGGACTACCCCTACCCCTAGCCCTATCCTTAGAACCTTAACCGACCCCATCAATCTATATGGCCTAGCCCCGCCTTTATGGATACGGGGACTACTACCCCTACCCATTATCTAGTTAGTAGGGCCCCCCGTCCTATAGTTATAGCAGGGCACATAGGATGAGAGAGAGAGATCCGGGTGGGTGGCCTATAAAATGGTAGGGGGCTCCTCCCCTTACAAACAGGAAGGGAGGCATTGATGGGTGCTAGCCAGTGGAGGGGTAGGGTTCTCAGGCATTGATTGGTGCTAGCCGGTGGAGGGGTCCGGTTCTCAGGCACCAGAAACAACATTGGCGTAGTTACAACTATCTATAATTGCAGAGTGTAGGCAACGGTTCTGTCTGTTGACCCAGAAGCCTGAAAGGTAGCAGATATCCTGTAGGCAGTGGTTTTGCGCCTATAGGCCCACCACTAAGAGGTAGCAGCACCAGTGGAAGCATCACCCACATCATCAGTGGTGGATCATGAGGCGCTACCATAGAATTTGAGGTAGGGGCTCGGGAGGGGGGTTATTGCAGGGGAAGAGGAAAAGGTTGTTTCACTCCCAACAGAGCAGGGAGCACCCCCTCCAGATCCCCTTCCACCAGATGCAGATCGAGATCGAGATCCCGTTCTAGCAGCCCTACTATCTAATGGGGCGATCCACAAGGAGGCATTAGATGGAGGGTTCTGATCCCATCCATTCGATAGAGGTTCGGCATGCGAGAAGATAAAGGAATGGGAGGAATAGAACCTCTGCAATAAAGGCTATCACTAGAAGATAGACTCTTGCCCCCCACCCAACGACACTAAGATTCCTGGGTGTGCATGCATGCGTAGGGCCCCTACTATTCGAACGAGGGTGGGTGGATAGATATAGTAGGGGCCCACCCAACCCCTTTCTTTATAACCCTTCATCTTGGCTAGAGAAGAACGACATGAAGATGAGTGATAACAGAATCCTGCCTGAACACAGTTCAACGGTATAACCTTAGAATAGTAGGGGCTTCCCAATGCACCGGGGGGTTATATTGAGAAAGGTATAATAGTTACCCCATTAGAAGCAGAACTATAGAAAGTTGGGCCCTTACCCACTTTTAGATTATTGTAGGGCACCTTCTGGTAGTGGTGGGTAAGCTACTCTCTCTGGTGCTGCCTGCTCTGATGCTGGGGTGGTTGGGAGGATATAGCATTGCTGGCTATCGATCTAGCTCAGATGCTACTGGTGGATATGCTTACTCTGTTGCTAGTGTATGTAGGTGTTGTTGGATCAATATATCAATAGATCAATGATTACTCAGATTCAGTTGGAGCTCAAAAGCTTGTTCCAACATCCGAGCCAATTCGAGTATCAGAGCTCTTCCGTAGCAGAACCTGCGGCAGAGGCAGATTCTTTGGTTGGTTCCATCTCCAGTCGCAGTTTGAGAACCAATTCCAGTGGGTGGGAGGGGGATAATAGTTGGGTGGGAGGATAGCCGCTGGGTTGGAGGGGTGGGAGATTCGACTGCGACGATGACTTTTCTTTCTAGTTGTGGGTGGGAGGGCCCCTTTAGAATAGTAGGGGCCATAGCCTTCTCTATAGTTGGTGAGGTGGGTGGGAAACTAGAGTTCCTTGGCCCCTATTTTCTATTCTTCTGGAGGATAGCCGAGTTATCAGGGTTCTGTTGGAGCAAAGATGGTAGCAGCTAGAGCATAGTGGGTAGCTAGAGCATAGGCAGAGACGAAGCAAGCGCCATCACCCCTGCTGGCACATTGATTTATCAATTCAACATTGAGAGGGCCCGCTCGGATCTGCCGTCGCCTTATTGTATCGATGGAGATGGAAAGCCACCTGATGGGGAATTCTATAATTCTATAATTAGTATAGATATAACTTTCTATAGCCTACAATTATATGGACCACCCCTTACTACTTCAAAGAGTAGGGGGAACCAACTCACTAGGGATTGAGTAGGCATTGAACCCGATCCGTTCCTTCTGATGCAGTAGGCAAGCTGCTTCACTTCACCGATAGTTGAGTCTAGTCGTTTTGTTTTAAAGGTCAGGTCGACCCATGCCTGTAATCCGACCTAAAACGATAACCTATAACCCGACCCCTAGACTATAACCTAGACTAAAATACCATTAACCTAAACTCAATTCAAGGCTCTATAGTAGGTGTGCCCTTGACATCAGATAACAATGAATGCCTGCTACTCTAGTTCTATCAATCCAATCAGAGGGCGATTGGATTGGCTGCCCCAGTGCAAAAAACAATCGAAAAAAGAAGCATGTTTATTGACTGTATTCAAATGTAGTGTGGAATTTATTGTTATTTACGTCATGAAATAAAGTGGCATGGCTATAAATTGTTTATGCTTCAAAGAAATGAGTTAATGATGAAAAAAATGTATGCAAGTTATTGGGAGCTATACAAAATGGCATGGATGTAAGTTGTTATTTACTTTAAAGATTGAGTGACTCTGAGACTCTATCCCCACTAGGGTTAATGGTGTACAAAATGGATGTAATTTATACCAGCCAAGTTTCCCAAATCTTTCTTGGATGGTTACTTTGTAGGTGGAGCTCAAAATCGCCTTTTTTTTGGTAGGAAGATTAGGATTGTATAATACGCAGCAAAGCATGAGGATTTAGGAATTAGATAATGTAAGAAGATGATGGATAGAGATAGGGAGAGTATTTTTGAGGTTATCTACAAAGCGGTTTGAGTGCTTTGGGCAGGATAATTTGATCGTGGAATCAAGGTAAGGGCCTGCTCTATGATGTGGTCATGGAATAAACAGGTGACCTTTTATGAACCAAGGTTTGATGCTTCTACTTATTAACAATCATATGCAAAGCCTTTTAACATACACTTTGTGTGTACCTTCAATTTCTTTTTTCGTACAACCTATTTATGAGATTGGTGAGATCTACAACTTACCTGAAAATCAATACAATGGTCTGATTCTTTGTGACTTGATTGGATACTTTAAAGTATTATTCTCCTCTAGCTAATTGAATAATTTATTAACAATAGAGAAGTATACAACTCACCTATTTGTGATGGAATAATTGCTCAACATAGGCTTAAGATGGGGCATTCCAATCAGGCAAGATTTCAATGAATAAGAACCTCTAAATATATGTCTAGACTAACCTTAGATTTATTTTCTTTTTATTAGTAATTTTTAATTAGTTTGATATTTTGGATGAGTAAAAAGAAAAAGTAGAAAATATGAAGCATTAGAAAAGAGCATCTCCCCTTTTGAATATTTAGAAAAAGCAAAATTGAAAAAAAAAAAATTATATGTTTGTGAAGAAGATAAGTTTAGAAAAAAGTAGATGACTATACAAATTGTGGAGAATAAAAAAATATTGACTTGAAGTGCGTTAAATGTAGATTAAACTATATTCCATTAATCTTTACAAAAAAATGTTTGAAATAAAGATTGGTATCTTATTTCAAAATTGAGAATTTTTTTATGATTATATTTATATTAATTTATGGGGAAATGAGAAGGGTGTTCAAATCATAGATTGTTATTTTTGTTAATTGAAATGTAAAAATAATTTTAATATTGAAATTGAAATATACCAAACATGATTTAATTGAACTAAATCTTAAAGAAATTTAATTAATAACTTGTTAAAAAATAATTATTAATAATTTCAATTCTAACAAAGCTTAGATTTAATTAAACTTTTTACTGAAAAAAATAGTTGAATTGAAAAAAATCAATATTTTTAAAATAGATTCATTTATTAGAGTTTTTTCTTAAATTTTACTTTTTTAACTAAATTAAAATTGAATTATTTGAACTTTACATTTAAGTGAAAAAACATATTTAACCGATTAGCTATTTATGTGGGGGAAACCCCATGAAGATGTGTGTGGTCTCAAAATTGTACGTGGAAATTTCAAATCACTTCCAATTTTTTACAACGGCTTACTTGGTAAGTCCCCTTCTTATAACTAAAGTTTCAGGGCCACATCATCAAGTTTGGTGCCACATCAGCATGCTTTTTGCCAAGGTGTCCAAAAACAACCTTAAAAAGTGAGACCAATAGACATGCAAAAGAGGCCCCTATACTTGTGCAGTTGATGTGGCATCACATGATTGGTTGTGTTTTACAACTAATGGTACATTTCATAGCAATAACAACTTTAAAGTAACAACGATTTTCCATTTTGAAATTGCTTTTATGAACATAAAAGAAATAGATAGATGATTTGTTGTTGGTTTGCATCATAGATCCATGCCACAAAATGTATACAATAATATGTATTGTGAAACTTAATTAAAAATCAACTTAGCAATAAAATATAAAACGATATAGATCAAGTAAACAAATAGTGCGATCATGCATGAATACAAATTATTCTCTCTACTATTAATATATCACGTGTATTATTTAATGCATAAAAAGCTCATGGCAAAACCGTGTAAACCTGAAATAGATGTCAACTTCTACACTGAGTGGACAAAAAATTAGTCAACACCCAGCTGCAATAAATGTTAACAAAAATTGGCTGTAATAAATTTATTAATTGTTATAGATAGTTATTAGTTGCCCAGGTTAATTTTGTCATTATTTAATAGTTATGTGGAATTTCATTTTTTAAGATTTTATATAAATTTATCTACAATTAATATTTATTGGAGGTATGTTTATCATGCAATTGGCCACATTAACATGTTTAGTTAGAAGTGTTCTTAAAATAAATATTTAATCATGAATTTTTATTTAGAAACATGATTGAAAAAAAAGAATCTAGAGAGGAACTTGTCTTTGCTAAAATTTGTGTATTTTCTTATAATTATATTTTTATTTTATTATAGTTATAATTTTATATTATTACATTACATAACAATAACCTTAACCTAATTACAATAATATTATTAATTATTTTTTTATGTGACTAGTATATTTAAATATAATATTTACAAAATAAAAGATTTAGATTAAATTTAAATAATTGAACCCAAAGTAAATCATAATCCTTACCTAACCTAACCTTAATCTTAACCTTGTCCCCAATTGACCCCAAAAAAACTTATTAGTGTAATATTATTAAAATATTTATTATATTATATGATATTGTAACCTTAATCTAATATTAATAATGTTATAATATAATAATTTATAAGAAAATTTATTGTATAATTGTATTTAAATCTAATATTATATATTAATTTTTATTAACCTATATTAATATAATAATACATTTATATATTCTCATACCTATGGAATGATAGTAAAATGGTGTGCGAGCTAGAGGAGCCAAAAAAAAGCAGGTGACCTTGAAGCTCGTGGATGGGTTGATGTGGAATTCAAGACCGAGGCGGAAGGCAGAGCAGAGTGGGAGAAATGTGATCAGAACTATGAAAATGGAGCATGGCGGGATAAGTGTTGGAGCAGACAGCGGGATGACCAAAGATTTAACATTAGGGAGCAAAATGGTCATCATCGAGCTGCTTATCCTCACCCGCAATGGAATCAAAGCTTCATTTGAAACCCCGAAATTAATTATGGTCGGGAACAGAGAAGATCAAGGCTCAGTGAGAATGGGTTGTTCAGGCAAAACCGAAGAAAGATGGCAGACCTTAGGAAAATTGGCGATCGGGAAACAATTGGAATGGAGTGGCAAGGAGAACAAGTAAAAGGTGGGTGAAGAAGAAACTTAAAACCCCCAATTTCGAGACGGCTAATGCTCAAGGTGAACCTAGACCAACTGATGATGGTGAAACCCTAGATCAAACAACAAGGAAGTTCAATCCTGAGTGCAAAGCTATATCAATTCCAAGGAAATTGATGGATCCGAATCGGGAGCATATGAGGAGTTGTGCCTTCTTCACGAGATGGTTTGGACCCAATTGCCCTATGGAGTTCATTGCAAACTGGTGGAAAACTTATTACAATGGTCAAGTGTCAAATCCCTTAATGAACATTTTTTTTTTTTTGTAGTTGAATGCATCCATGACGCATTGAAAAAGGAAATTTTGGGGGAGAAATTTTTTTTTTTAATTTTTATTTTTATTTTTTATTTTTATTTTTTATTTTGAGGGATTCAGCGTCTAACTAGGGCACTGGGAGCCAAATTTAAACATAAGAAAGCACTGAGATGGATTAGACTGGACAATTTACCATCAGAGTATTGGTTCATGGAGGTGATCAAACATATTGGGGAAGAAATTGGCACTTTCATTGGGGTGGAAGAGGACTTCTTCTTCGACAAACCAGAGGCGATTGCAAGGATATATGTGGAGGTGGATAGTGAACTCAAGAGATGTGATTATTTGGAAATCATCACGGGATCGGGAGTGTGGTGTCAAATGGTGGCTATAGACAAGGAGTTCATGAGTAGCCGATGTATCCTGGGGAAAGGGTTTATGGATTCTACGTCGATTGCACCCATACCAAACATACCTCGAAATACCCCATTTACTGCTCCTAAAGAGCTAAACACCAAGAGTAATAGCACCAAATACATGGATATTACTAGCTCTAATGAGACTAGGGCCAAAAAAGAAAATTGCAACATGAACAAAATAACCTGCAAAATGAGATAAACGCAAGCCCAAATATCCCCATGCCTCTGAGATGATTGGCCCCTATGTATACGATGAGCAAGAAAATCTACAAAAATTGTTAAAAGAAATAATTTATTTGCACTTAGAAATTGAACAACAAATTAGAGAACTTCCCTAAAACAAAGAACAACTTAAAATTGTGTGGCATAAGGATGAAGGAAAGACTAATCAAACTAATCTGGAGAAGATTGAGAATACAATTATGGTAGGGGTTGAGAACAATACAGGTGAACCTCCACTGGAATTAGAATCAAGAAGAAAGGGCATTGAGAACCTTAATACTAAGGAAGGGTTGATTGTTGGGTATAGAGGTTTAAGGCAGGAGGAAATCAAAAATCAAGATTTGGGACTTGAACTAACACAGTATAAAATCAAAAAACCAAAGGGAAAGAGAGGACCTAAAACCAATAAAGAAAAATTGAAACTCACGGTGAAGGCTACTAGCCAGACAAAACTTAAGATAGGGAAGGGTAGCACCCTTCCCCAAGGGAAATGATGATCATAACGTGGAATGTCAGGAGCTTAAATGTTCCTGACAAATGGCGCTTAATTAAGCACCAAATAGATGAAGCAAAAAGTGATATATGGCTACTTCAGAAAACAAAATGGAACAAAGAGGAGATTGCTAGGAAAATGAGGACTTGGAGACAATGGTCAGGACATTTTGTGGAGGCTAAGGGAGATTCTAGGGGAGATGGGATTATTTGGAACCCATTGTCAATAAAGGGAGGAGTTTTGGAAGAATTAAAAAACAGGATCACAGTCAGATGTAGCATGCTACATAACAATGATAAAATATTTGTTATAAATTGTAGCGTCCTCCACATAAACACCTATGTGTCAGTATCCACGGTTGATAAAAGGGAATTGTGGCAACATATATCTACGAATCTAGGAAATAGAAGGGATGAGAAAGGAATAGTTGCAGGGGACTTCAATGTGACTCTAAATATCCATGGGAAGAAGGGGGGCCGTATAAAGAGATACATGATTGTGCAATGAGATTTTCAAAGTTTTGTGGACAATAATTAGCTTATGGACATAATTCCCAGAAATGGATTGTTCATGGACTAACAGAAGATGTGGTTTTACTAATATAGCAAAAAGGCTTGGTATATTCTTGTTAGCTAGTGATTGGGGGCAATAGGGGACACTTCATGAAACTTCAATCCTACCAATCACAGGGTCGAATCATTTTCCAATGTAGTTGATAATGACTCTTGATGGCCCTCTTATTGGAAATCCCTTTAAATTTGAAATGATGTGGACAAGAGATGCTAGACTATCGAAATTGATTGTAGAATGGTGGAATGAAATCAATCTAAGCAATAAATCCTACCTTTATAAGATCAATAACAAGCTGAAGTATATCAAAACCAAGATAAATGAGTGGAATAAGACACATTTCAAAAATATCTTCACTAAAAAGGAAAGAATAGAACAAGAACTGGCAGCATTAAATGAGAAAGTAATCAAGAAGGGATGGGGAGGGATGAATATGAATCAAAAAAAGCAATGAAGGGGGAGATAAGTGAAATAATAAAAAGGGAAGAATGTTTCTAAAGACAAAAGTCAAGGGAGACATGGTTGAAGGATGGGGATAGAAATACCAAATTCTTTCATGAAATTTCTATAGCAAACAGAAGTAAGAAAATAATTTCAAAGATAAAAAAAGAGGATGGGGGGATGGCTCAAAATACTAAGGAAGTAAACTTAGAGGTTGTTAGGTTCTTTGAGGCCATTTTGAACAAGGGGATACAAATGAATAGAGATGTAAGAAATTGTATCCTAGACTCTATCACTACAATCATAAGTGCAAAGAAAAATGAAATGTTATATCAAAAGTTTGGAAAGGAGGAAGTTAAGCTTGCCACATTCCATCTCAATCGAGATAAGGCCCTAGGCCCAAATGGTTTTTTCGGCTTCTTTATTTCAAAGATATTGGGACATGGTGGGGGATGACTTGGCTCTAACGGTTGAGGAATCCAAGAGAAAGATGGCAATTCTAGGAGCCCTGCATCACACTTTCCTTGCTCTTATACCCAAGAGGAAATATCCTCAAGAAATTGTTACTAAAATCATATCCAATATATTAAAAAAGACTCTTAAAACTATCATTTCAAATTAACAGAGTGGGTTTGCTCCATGTAGATCTATTGTGGAAGGCATTATAATAGCACATGAAACATTACATTTCACAAGGAAAACCAGAGAGGCCTATATGATTCTAAAACTCGATATTATAAAAGCATATTATTTGGTTGATAGAAATTTTTTAATTAAGGTGCTTGAGAAGTTTGGCTTTGAATAAAATTGGATCAAATGGATTGGAAGTTGTATCTCCACTCCCAAATTCTCTATCTTGGTGAATGGTGTTGCCCGTGGTTTTTTTTCTTCCTCCAAGGGCATTAGACAGGGAGACCCTCTCTCCCCCTTTCTCTTCATCATCATGGTTGAGTCTCTTGGTAGAACTATTGGAAAACTCAAATGAGATGGTAGTTGGCAAGGTGTGACTACAGCCAATGGGATTGATCCTACTACACATTTACAATTTGCAGATGATACGATTCTATTTGGCGAATCATCTAGAATACAAGATAGAATAATCAGAATATTTTTAGATGATTATTGTGTGGCTCCGGGGAAACGTATAAATTGGAGAAAGTCATAAGTCTTCTTCCTCAACACACAACCTAGACTGCAAAGAGATTTATCAAGAATTTTAAACTTGAGAGTGACCAACTTTTTGGGTTGCTTTTTAGGAATGCCCCTCTTTTTGGGAATGAATAAGGTAGACTATTGAGAGAATTTGATCAACAGTTGCAAAAATAAATTAGAGTCTTGGAAAGGTAAGTGGTTATCCTTAACGGGGAGATTAATCATGATAAAATTTGTCCTCTCAGCCAACCTTGTTTATTATATGGCATGTCTCAATCTCCCTAAAACTATAGAAGATGACCTTATCCAAATTATGAGGAAGTTATTTTGGATTGGTGCAGGTAAACTAAATAAACTACCCCTGGTGGCTTGGGATAAGCTTTGTCTCCCTAAGGAGGTTGGTGGAACAAGCATCACGAAATTGGCCATCATTAATCTTGCGATGGGTGCAAAGTTGGTTTGGAAAATCTGTACTGAAGGGGAGCAAAAGTGGGTTAGAATTCTCAGAAACAAATACCTAGACTCAAATGATCCTAATCAATAGATCCACTGAGAGGTTTATCTAGTTGGAATTATGTGATGAAATGTAGAGATATTATTACCAAACATGTCACTTGGGATATTACAAATGGCCAAAAATCTTCTTTTTGGAATGACTCTTGGGGAGGTGGGGGGATTATCGGTCAAAACCCTTGTTAGGTCCCGGAGACAACTGAGAGGGGGGGGGGGGGGGGGGGGGGTGAATCGGTTGTCTAATAAATTCAAACCAAAAACTAATTAACCAACTTAATGCTTAATACCGGTAAACCAGTTAAGTATGCTGGTAGACAGTGTTAACAGTAAATTGCTATACCGGTAAGGATTAATGCATGAAACATAAACATAAAGTCATCCACAACACATGACACCAATATTTGTACGTGGAAACCCTGTAAGGGGAAAAACCACGGTGGGGAACCTTACCCACAATCAGATGATACTACTGCAGATAGTAAGTGTACATAAATGGGGTCTACACATGCAGAAAGGCCAACAACCTAGAGCTTACTGCTCAATCACAAAATGGGAGTCACACTGACTACAGTTGGATGGTTAAATCCAATAAGAATGTACTACACAAAATAGTATCTTCATAGGCTGGATTCAGTACCAGTGTAATGCTGATATGCTTCTACAAAAACCTAACTTCACCTTCAAATGATGTCTTCGTGTATATCCCTGCTTGATCTCGCATATACCTTCACTTAATTCTTTTTCGCATTCCACACTTGATCTTACAAATAAGATCTTACATTTATACCATACCCTAAGACCAATTTTAGTAGGTCGACTCTACAAGATATTACAATAAAAACATTTTACAAATAATATAATATCCGATGCAATAACCGATTAAACATGCCGGCTAAATGCATTTACAACAATAATAAATCATCTCCATAGCGTGCCATGCTGATCTGGAAAAGATAAACCTGCCGGTGTAACCCTAGATAACCTAGACCTATTTGCTGGTAAAAGTAAATATGCAAATATGAATATACCAATGATTAATTCTTCAAAACAAAGTGTCCATATGATGTCTTCGACATTACCAAGTGTCTTCCATATCATTCCAGGTACCGGTGAACAATATATCCTGTGGTGAACCATATACCAGTAATTGTTGCACAGTTTACTTGCTTACCGGTGAATGTTGCTAGATCTTCAAAGTAGGTGTTGACATCAATGACAAAACCATACCAAAATACCAACAACCCTAACCTTAGAGAGCTAAAAGAGGAAACAATGCAACTATGGGTACAAAAGGTTTGCAATTATGGCTACAGGGTGATGAAAAATGGGGTGAGTAATTGGGAATGGAAATCTCTACATTAACTCAATGTCCAACAAGACTAGAAGGATGCTCTCATTGTGATTTTAAGAGATCAAACAATCATCCCCTCTGACCAGGAGGACACCATAAGATGGTGTCAATCAAAATCAAGTATATATAAGGTGAAATTTGGATATAAAGAAAAGGAAGTTGCAATTGTTAAACAAGATCGGCCTACTAAACTTATCTAGAACAGACATTGTTTGCTAAAAGCAAGAGTGTTTTCTTGCATGCCAATATAGAAAAAAGATTCTCACAGGCGATAGATTGGTGAAATTTGGAATTCAGGGCCCAAGTAGATAAGTGTTGTGTAAATGTGATTCGGAATCAGAAAACCATATTGTCTTGGGATGTCAATACACAATCAAATGTTGGCGGTATTTCATTAACAAATTAAATTGGTGCAATCCTCTTCCTTTAGGAATCGACAAATGGTTTAAAATGTGGCTCCATAAGAGAAAAAAGTCAGTATTTGGAGACATTTGGAATATCCTACCATCATCAATGATTTGGGAGGTTTGGAAAGAATGCAACCGAAGGATTTTTTAGGACAAGGAAATGGATTTGGAATGGTTATGTCATAAAATTGAGAGACAGGTCATAGAACTAGTAATTGAAGTAGCCATGACCAAGACTCTCAAGAAGAATATATACATGAGCTAGGATGACAGGATGAAGAAGATGTTTGTAGGTTTAACTATTCCACCAATTTTTGGGATCGGTAACAGGGATGTAGAAGACAAACATAGATTTGAAACACGATGGTGTGCACCAGAGCCAGGCTAGATCAAAATAAAATTTGATGGGCCATCTACTGGCAACCCAGGTCCAAGTGGCATTGCATGTGTGGTGAGAGATGAGAGAGGTTGAATCCTGAAAGAGATAGTGGACTATATAGGATAAATGACAAACAATATTGTAGAATTCAATGCGTCTATGAGAGGTTTACAAATGGGTATTGAGCTAGGAGCAAAACGAATTCATTTGGAAGGGGACTCCTTAATTACTATTAATGCCATCTAAAATAAAATAAAAAACTCCAAATTAGGTGTTGAATCAATGGCTCTAACCAATTAAAAATATGTTGGATAGCCTGGAGGAATTTAAGATTAGCCACATATACAAAGAAGGGAATGACCTGGTAGATAGGTTGGCAAACGAGGTGGTGTTGAATGGACAGATGCAACAAAGGTGAACTACAAAGGAGATTTGACTAATTTAATATATGTCAGAAGGATGAGGGGTTGTGGCAGCTTTCAGATGATAGGCCTGATGGAAAAGACCTTTAAAGGATAGCTCCCCATGATTGAAACTTAATGTATTATATGGAAATAGACTTCCTAACCCTTTATTAATGATTGGTATATATGATTAAGGGTGGACAGGTGATGACATATTCAAGGAAGCAAGTGTGGCAACCTATGAGGAGGATGAAAGTTTTAATGTGGGTGTTCATATCATACTTTGTTATGAGTAACTCGCACAAGGGGTATTGGTTGGCATAAGAGGTTTCATTATTGTGGAAGATTTGGAGGATGATTGCCACTTTGGGCAACATCATAACTACAAGTAGTGGGCATATATATATGGGTGATCAAGTAGACATTTAATGTCATTAGCTATATAACCTAGGCCCGTCTCTTTCTAGATGTGATATTAGTCGCAATGAAGTATGGACACACCTATACTTTTGGAGGCATTCAAACGTTAGATGGTCTTCTTGGGGGAGGTAGAAAACAAGTGTATGCTTTCTATCATGGTGATAGAGCATCCCCTAATTTTGCATGCCACTAAAAAGGTGCTTGGGGAGGAATTTCTAAAGGCATATCATTGATACAGGGTTAATTCAAATATCCTTGCAATGTTGTTGGAAATGCTAGTGTATATGGGAAATGTTGGAAATGCTAGTGTAAGCGAAGGTCGGAGCTAAGAAAGTATGGTAAATGGTCTTTTGGCATGCTTTTCTCAGGGATATTGATGTAGCCTTGGACAATGTGGATGGCAAACTCCACATTCCTTTGCCACATAACTACTATATGTCTCACGACAAGGGTGTGGAGGTAAAGAAATATGTGATTGTTCAAACCCTAAATCCTCAGATGTTGGTGGCTAACTGGGGGGAGAAAGACTAGAATATTTCTTTTCTCTTGCAAGTTACTGGTATTTGTTTAACCCAAGGTAGGACTAAGAGGTGAGGTGAATTAGTCCAAAACATAAATTAATACAGCACATAAACAATTAAATAACAACACACATTAAACACATGAACAGTAAGATTTTCTAAGTGGAAAACCTAAACAAGAAAAAACCACGATGAGCACCTCCCCACAAAAATACATCCACTATGTATATTAGATTAGAAAAGGAGCTCATTGCTTTGAACTTGCAAACCAAGGCTAACTGCTCATTGGCAAGATACAAAAGAGGACTTGCAAACCTAAACCTAACTGCAACAAAGAAAGATACAAAAGAGGACTTGCAAACCAAAGGAAGGATCTCCTAATCATGAAGCTATCCTTGAACTCTGCATTAAGTGACCAACATCAGCACACACAACTCAAACCTCACCTACCAATACTATGTTTCATAACTCTGTCATAGTCTCAGCACAACTTGCATATCATTCAAACAAAACTCTTCTTCTCTACTCTTTATCGAACCTTATAGATTATCTTCACATCACACTTCTACACTTCTTCACTCATTCACTCCAAACACTCTTCTCTTTATCACAAACACAACTCAATCATACACATTCTTTATATACAATAAACATCATTAAAGCTTGAAGCAAGTCAGCCTAAACAAAAATATAACTTCTAAAGCAAAAATACACACGTTGATCCACTCCAAGAGAAAGAGGGAACCAAAACACATCTTCCAAAGATTAATTAATTGATTTGCAATCATCGGAACCTAACCAACAACATATCCACACGCTACACTTCCATATAAGTAATTAACAGTCAAAACATACTCTTCAATGCAAATAACTCAAATTTGGATCTCCACACACTAAGGTGAGACCCATAACATATCAAAAAATCTCCCACAAATCATATCCAGACCTAAGGATATGTCTAACATAGAATATCATGACCAACATAAAACAATGCCACAACACTTGGAGAACACATATGTATGTATGTATGTATGTATGTATGTATACACATGTGTGTGTGTATATATATATATGTGTGTGTGTGTGTGTGTATACATACATGCATACACTAGTAGAAATATGGAAAAATAAATGACTAGGTGACTAAAACTTTTAGTCACGACAAGTAAAAATGACCAAATTCTAGTCATTTTTTGCAACACAGCTATAAATGACTAAATAAATGACTAATTTGGTCATCGGATAAGAAACACAACTAAATAGCTAGTCACACAAATAAAAATGACTAGTACTCCTCTACAACAACGTCCTAAACTATAATATATAAATATGAATATGAATATATATGTATATGTATATGTTGTTAAATGGAGCCTAATCAGACTCGGAGATTAAATTTTCCCTACTTTTATCAGCGCATTTTCTCCCCAAATTATTCAACGAGGGTTTGGGGGAAGCACCCCTTATGGGGTCCAGGGGCAACACCCCTTGCAGGGTCCCTGTTGCGGTACGTAAAAAAAACAACTAAATAATTAGTCACACCAATAAAAATGACTAAATAAATTACCATTACTCCTCTATCACAGCCAAACATCAAATTTATGCTTGGACAACAATTTAATATTATAAATATAATATTTAAAACATTTTTTTCAACAAAATTAATATTTCATCTTAAAAATTTAACTTATTATTTTAATTATCTTAAATTAAAAAAAAAAATTAAAATATTTTAATTTTCTTAAATTAAAAATTAAGACAAAAGAAACATGCATCAAGACTGGCGGGAAGTCAAAATATCATGCATTTTCATAAATAGCCAGAAGTCAAGTAAAATAACACGCATTTCTTTCCATTGATTCATTGATTAATTTTATTGAAGCATAAAATTATCGGATGGTTCCCTGGCTGGTGTGGAAGTTGCTATGGTGAGTACTAACTAGATCGAGAGGAGGGTTTTCATATTGCACTCAATTCGGATACCCTATCTTAAGAATTTCTGAAAATGCATTTCATTTTTTGTTTAATCAAGGAGGAATTTCTTACCGTTTAATCAAGGAGGAATTTCTTTCTGAAAACGCATTTCATTTCTTGTTGAATCAAGTTAGGGTTACAGATATGAAGGAATCGGGATTACAAAGCCACCTGCGACTGCCAGAGAGCTTTGTTTGTTCCCGTGCATTTCATCTATGCAGAACAATGCAGATTTTGGGGAGAAACTTAGGCGGATGAAGCAGATTTGTAGTTTCTCAATGTTTTTTTTCAATGGATGATGGGTTAACAAAGGCTTTCCTAAGCCTCCCTACTTAGACCCTTCTTGAAAGGTTGCAGATAGAAGAAAAAGTAAGCATGAAAAGGAAAATGCTCCCCGACCTCTTATGGAGGCCAAACCTTGGAGACCAATTCCCTCTATCAATATTCAGGATTCACCTTATGAATTCATTGCTAATGATCTACAATTAATGCAATTTTAGTTCAGATCTCATGGGACAATGCCTCTTTAATACTTTATCTGACCTTCACAAATGGGTTGTAACAAATAGGTATTCTTCTCTCTATTTTCACCTTTTATCTCTCGATTGTTTTGTGGTTGTTTTTGAAGATGAGGAGGCCGGAAATATAATCTTGAGTAAATCTTTCCATCAATTCAAATAAATTCTCCGCAATGTTCAACCTTGTAACCCTCTTTCACCTCTACCCATGGCAAGTCCTCTTCCTATTTGGTTTACCCTTCCTAAGCTTCCTCGGGAGATAACATTCCAAGAAATGACCCCTTGAAGATGAACAATTTGTGATTGTGACCATCCAGAGGATGTTGAATCCCAAGGATGATGATTGGGTTGCCATGATTTCTCCTTCAAGTGGCAATTATGGATTTTCAATAACATAAAGTCAATGTTATAAATGAGATTTATATATGTCTTGGTCTGTGTGATTTGGTTGTCCATAAAGAAGACACTCAGGATAAATTGTAAAGTTATAACTAATGTTGAACAACATCACCAATTTTCTTTCGTATGGATTCCTCTATCTCGAAATTGGAGATTTGCAATCACTTACTCTGTTATGTCACTACCCTGTGAAGGTAAATCCTATTCCTCTTCTACAGTAAGAAATCAAATTTAATTTTTTTGTTCTCTTTGCTATGTTAGCTCTAATTATAGTAAAAGCAATTGAAGCAAAGATTAAATTGAACTTCCATACCTACCTGTTGTTTGATAGAATAAATAAATGATTTTTAATGGATAAAATGCATGATGATAGTCCTAGTTTATGAAAAAAAATCCTTCTTACAAATCATGCAAGAAAAGTAGACGTGAAAAGAAGAAGAAGGGGTTGTGTAGTGAAGACACACAGTGACTGTAACATTTCACATTGTGAATATATGCACAAACATAGAGTTAGGTTCTTCTATAAGAAAATGATGGTTTTCTAAACTTGTGTTGATAAATGCTTTGGAATTCAAAAATTGTCATCAAGATCCATAAATACAAGAACATAAACATTATTACATTTGCCTATCCATTATATTTGCCCTAGTATTAGTCACATATGAGGTATGTCCTTTTCATAGTGTTGTTATGACATCTCACTGGGATCACCTAAGTCATTAGGCTCTTCTTCATAACTGTTATAATCATATTGACTGCAAATTTTGTCTAAGTTTTGTAGCTTTACAATCATCAAATCACTGCATTTCATCATTGTTATTCACTATCCTTTTCAACTATGACTGCTATAACACTTCTTTAGACTGCTCATATATCTTGTCATAAACACTATGCTTGTGATATCATTTTGTGACTATACTAATCTGACTGGTAAAGGTCTACTACAGGTCTTCAAGCTTCGTATCTCTTAGTCTTAAAACTTTAGAACCTTAATACAGTGATCTTGACATAAGACCAACTAGAGTAGTTTTGCTTTCACTCACTCTCAACATTCCTATTGACTGTGTCTTCCACTTGATCCTTCAAAAATCTGTCACAAAACTCTTTTTATGCATAATTCTCTATGATAATGCATTTGGACTACATCATTGTATTCAAACCTGCAATGAGAGGCCTTTGTGTCTTCAGTTTACTGCTTTCACTGTTCATAGTTACTGTATTCTTGATGATGCTAATTGCCTTGCTTTGTTTGACACAAGGATTTGTCTCAAGGTATTTGTCATGTCATGTGTCATGCTCTACATCATTTTTTATCTTTGTGTTGTTAAGAGTGTCTTTTGACCAATGCACTAACTCCATTGTTGTCACTGATCTATATGCTTGATTAATACTCATGTCACTATGGCATTGTCACCAATAACCATAATGCTCTTTTCACTGTATTAAATGACTGTTTGGCAGATCCTTTGATTTTATGAATTCAATGTAGCACTGCTCCTATATACTTTGTTGCAGTCCTTTGAGTCTAATCATACCTCAAAACCTTTATTCTTCTCTATGAGTCGCTTCTTTATGACTGTATTTTTGACTCATTTGTTTCCCACAAAAGGCTACACACTGTGATGACTGTCCTTTATGCTTCATGGACTATTCTTAGCCCTTTTTTCACCTTATTGATTATTGATCCCTTTCTTTCTTTGTATGACTGCACTCTATTGTCTTTTGATAGTGATTATCTTCTCATGGATCTGCATAGGTTGCTCATGACTATCATTAATCTTAGAGGTATCCGTGTTAGGGCTTTCTATTACAAAGGTTTCAATGACTTTTTACATCCCCTTGACAAAATAAGATTACTGCTCTTCACAGGGCTATCATGTTGTTGATAATCTATGTCTCTTTCATTGGAAGGACAATGATTGTATTCTTGATTAAAGATTACCCTTCATTGGATATCTTCTTGGGTTCAGTATGCACACAACAACAGTATCCCTCTCTGTGATTTGGACTGTGACTGGTAAATAAGACTTGATGTCCTTGTTTTCTATCTTCAAACCTCTTCCATATTTTGTTGATGCATTTCTATATATGTGATTGCATAATAAGAGTGTCCTTGAACTGCAAACCCTACTCTATTAATTATGCTTTCTTTTATCTACAGGGTCTCTGTTGTAGATTGATGCTTCATTGATTACAATTGAAAGGACATTCATCTTTTGACAAGAATCTCCTCTCCCTCCTTTTGTTGTTCTTGACTTTCTCCATGGGTAGATGACTTGCAATGTCCTTCAAAGGATTGTTTATACATCCAATCATGATCTCTGCCATTTGTGATTGATGAATATCCTCTTGATTTACTTTGTGACTTATATCTGTGAAAGGCTCCTTCATTATTTTCTATTCCATGTATGCCTTTGTCAGAGGGTTCTTCACCACTCTTAAGACTGTCTTTTCTAGTTTGACTGTGTAATTTTGTAGTTGGACTGTCAAAAGACAGTGACTACTCTTTAGCTCAGATCTGAGACTTCTTAGCTTTCATGGCTATGCTCTTTGTCCAAATTTCTACCTTGCTTATGTAATTTCCCCACATGGGGTTTCCATTAATTTAGACCTGAGATAACAAACCCAACATTGAGGTGAGGATTCTAAGATATCATTTTATCGAATCCAAAGACAGTTTATCACAATATTTAACTTTAAATTCTAGGAATAATTGAAGAAATAGAACTTATCTTGATTATTTTGTTTGGATTGTCAATAGACTTATGTTGTTCATAAATCTGTCATAAATTTGACACTATATGCTATAAAGTTCCTTACTACAAACCGGTTATAAGATTCCTTTATAAGCTGATCATAAATTTGTTCGTAGTTACAGTTGATTTGGAGCATTGATTTATCTTTCCAATGACAACTGCAACCACATTACTCTGGCATAGGAATCGATATAATATAAAATATCTGTTCACTCGACGTGCATTCAAACCGATGAAATCTAGACTTGCGATCCTTACTTATGCTACCGACGAATATTTATTTGATTATAGTTATATTAATGGGAGTCGACCATATGTTAATTAATTCGATGCTTTAATCATGATCGTTGGTGTAGACGTGAATTATGTACCTGTTATGCCAAAGTCAATAGTGCTTCCTTTTATTCGCACCTCCTCTATAACATCACTAATAAATATTGTTCTCGTTGCCTTCTTATTCAACCGTTCCTTAATTTCTTTCCTTAGGAGAGTCGTTGTCTTATTCTTAATGAAGTTGGCAAGTTATAAAATTCATCAAAACCAAGCTGATACAATCACTTCTCAATTGTTGCAAATAATACCTCATAGAGAGTCGATTCTCCTGTTATATTGTTTATTTTCACTTTGGACGGTTGGCCAGCGTATGAGTCTATTTGCATCCTTTGAAAGGTTATGTCTTATCTTTTGCGAATTAACTTGAATTACACCTACGGACTGATCACTTAATCTTTATAATCACCCCCTCATGTATAGCCCCTTTTCATTTTCCTTCTTACCATTTCTTATATTTTGCAAATCGAAGGGGTGGCATCCTCTCATATTCGATGAGACACAACTCCCCATCATTCTTCCCCATAACAAATCGATGTTTATTATATCTTTCTTAATCATTATTTTAATCGATCTTCAAATGATGTTGGTTAAGTGTCTATTTACCTCATTACCTGAGTCGACGTTGTTAATTGGTACCGACAATAATATCCTCACCATTTGTAGCTTGTATATGTTACGGAATCCTTAAGTACGATAGCCTCCATTAGATTATATATCTTATTTATCGCCTCTATGATGACCAACCCAATTTACTATCGATGATAATTATGTTATCATCGCATTCCAGTATGCATACCCGATGACCATCGTGTGGATAGGAAATGACGAAAAATGATAATTAGTTTCTAATGATTAACCATTTGATTAATACAGATGGGTTGTATTCTTTAATTGTCATCTGATGATTAGTTTTACATCGATAAACTATTTGTTTTCACGTATTGATTTCCTCATATTGTTGTACACATACTTGAACCGATCATTGAGGTTCTTCTTTAACTGACATATGTTCATTGAAATAGATAGCATTGGCCTGTCATCTCTTTTTACTTGTCTTTTAGTAAATTGTAAGTTATCCTTCATTGCCTATCTGATTAGTAAATATATTGAAGTCTTACTACTATCTCCAAAGGTTGAACCATTGTTTAAGCATTGTAGATTTATAATCATACAAGGAGCTTTCTTTTATCTGTTTCTCTAGAGATTTATCATTAGGATGGGGACATCACAACTTCCCCGACTTATGGCTGATATCTCCTGTAGATATGTTGCTCACTGTTTTGGACTGAAACTTTGTTGATTGGGGACTGCCCTTTTAACAGCATTATGGTATTTTATAGAGGTCACTGTGTTTTCTCAACATACTACAAACCTTAAATCTATCCCTCACCCAACACTATCTTGGGCTGAAGGACAATCCTGTATCTTCTCTGCTAATTGTGGTCTATGGTAAACATTGTCATCTACTACTTTGTCTTTGCAATGACTGTGAAAAACCTCTACTATGTGGCTCATAAAAAATACTATCCTTTATGCCTCTTACCACTGTCTGAGGTCAGATATAAAAGATCATTCATTATTGGTTGCCGCTTATGGTGGTTATATTTCTCTAGAGACCTGCAATGATGGCCTACTAAGCTTTGTCTGCTATGCACATTGATGACCATTTAATATCAACAAACACTATTCATCATACATGAATGGCCTTGATTGTAACATCTTTAAGCTTTGGTGTCTTCTTATGTCATATTTGTCACCTTATGAATGCTTCTGATTGTCACAATTTTTTGTCAACTGTTGTAGCTCATTGTTCTTTCTATGTTGACTGGGTTTTGACCTCTATCACGTCTTCATGGGGATGAATGATTGTTATTACTATCGGTATTTGTTGTGAATGCATTATATCAAGACAGACCTCAAAAAGACAGTTAATGAAGCCAAGTACTTTGATTCACAAGCAACGTAGATTTTGTCCCTTTTGAGTAATGAAACCCTCTATCTTTTCATCCACTTGATGACTGAAACCTTTTGTCTTTCTTTGAGTGTATTGATAAACCAAGATCACTCATTGTTTGGTGCCTTTGTCTATTAAGCCTAGAGGTCCGTTATCTTTGTTCATTCATGGTATGAGTGTTATCTTACAAAAGGACTCTAATTTTTCATTGCTTTTTGTGTCTTATTGGGATCTTTCTTGATGACATTATGAGTACTCTTGGACAACCTCATCACCCTAAACTATCATCATAACCTTCAACAATGATGACATATGTTTCTATGACTGTGTTTGGATCATACTCTTAAATAAAATCTAGGCATATTGCTTTTGACTACGCATCAGAATGCTCAAGCCCTTTGAATGGCTGTTATGAATGGTTTGATCATTGTTAAAATATGCCATTATTTTGTAGCAGACTTTATTGTTATAAACTTCTGCCAGACTCTTCCCTAGGCTTCAAAACCCTGCTCTTATGACCATGACTAAAGTTTCTTAATGTTGCAACATCTCATACTGAGTGTCTTTCTCTATCGTTGATTGTAATTTAAACTCCATGATTGTCTCTAATTTGCTTTTCATGGTTGCTATTGTGTCTGGGACCCTTTCACTGGTTTATGAGGCTTTAAACCTCTGCTATAAGCATTATGACCTGCTCCAAAACTTTGAGCCCTCTCCATGGTAGAGATCCTCAACTCTATTATGACTGTAAATGTAACCTTTGAAATAGTAACCAGACCTCTTGAAAAATGAAGCAACCTCCTCACCCACTAAACATTCCACTAAAACTTCTCAAAACATTCACTAGTATTCAATGAACCCAAATGCACTAAATCAATCAAATCTTTTATAACAACATAACAACACTTAGGTTATTGTGATTCATAGTAAAACAACATATGGACAACAAATGAAAAGTGGGTAAAGGCACACAACAAAACAATGAGGTCATAAATTACTTGTAGTCATACCTCTAGAAAACTCCTCGATAACTGCTTGTAGCCTTTAGAAAAACTTGATGCCTCCACATTTCTCATGATGTCATCCTTACTAGACACCCTCTCTGGACTGTACATTGTCACATTGGTCTGAGATCATCAGACTACCCTATAATAGTAATATACTATTCATAAACTGAGATTTCAATGTCTCTATTGATCACTGCTCTTTTCAGATTTTGGATCTTTCATTATAGTAGTAGATGGATTGTTTTCTTACGATGGCTTACGAATTTGACCTCTTATCATCCATGAATACCTTCAAATATTTCTTTTTGGTAGAGACCTTTTATCATGCTGCTCTTTCTTTTGTCACTCTCTTTGATCTCTATTCTATGTTCTCATACCATTGCATTTTGAACTGTCGAAGTCTTTTGACTGTGTCTGGTCATTGATGCTCTCATGAAGCTCACTATATTCATACCTTATCAATGACTATCTTAGAAGCTCTGAAATTAAGATTAGCATAGGCCTTATAAGGGTCTTAATTCATGGATCTCTTATGATAGAGAGTCTAAATGTTTCAATGTGACTGAGACTCTCTATGTTCCCTCCATGACTGGAATTTGTTGCGACTATGATCTTCACACCTTTTCAATGTGCATGAAGTTGCTGTCTCCATGAATCTTTGTTGAACCTTTGATGCCCTGACTATTCATAAGGCTCATGTTTCTCCTTTACATGCTTATAAACAACTTTTCCTTGCTCCAGTTGACTTCTACTATTTGTCTTTGATGCATATCACTGTATTAATGACTAATACATTGTTCTTTGACTAAGTTTGCAATATTATCCTTTAAAGCTTCTCTATGACTGTCAGGACACCTTCTCTATTGATCATGGTTGCATTCCACAACAATGGAAGGATTGTATCTCTACTGCTCTATGACTCACCTTTGCATAAGATGGACTATATGTTTGAGATTATTGTGCAGAGGATTGATACCTTTGATGCATGGTGGAAGTGCATTTGAATCTCTCATATATGACAGAGACAAAGATCTTCATTGTGTTTCGTTTCTTTTGATAGTGAAATTCCTCTATGTCTCAGAAATTTATTCTTTTATAATTCCCTTGACCATGAAGCTTGTTGGAAAATTGCAGTAATTGATTATGTGTTGCATTGATGTTTTGTCATTAATGGCAACACCGGCTATTTTTTGTTGTTTACCGATTTTCGGTAGGTTCCGGTAGAGAGGTTGGATTATGATATTGATCTGATATGCTCCGGTATGCTTCAGTTTGTAGAATTGGTTTGGATCTTTCATTCATGCTATTGAGATGTGTATCACGATCAGTTGGTTTGGGATTTGATGACTCGGGAGCTATCATTTGTTCGAGTAAGCCTTTTGGTCACCTGTAAGGGTTTTACCGACAGAGCTTTGTTGAAGATCTTTTGGTGCACGTGATAAGTGGTGTTGGCGTGGCTTCTAGATGGATTTTGGGATGTTGTTGGTTATCTTGTTCGTGTTCCTGTTGATCTGTAGTGTTGGATTTGGGTCCGGACCTAATGCTATCTTATTCAGCTAGGTTATGGATAGGTTTATGTAACGTGTTGGTGGATGATCTCGATGCATTACTGGTTGGATCTATTGATTGGATTCAAGTGTTTCGGTCTTAGGCCGACTTGGTTGATCTTTGGATTGCGGGTTTATGTTATGAATTTATTGTATTATCTCTTAGGTGGCCAACCTAATTTTTTAGGTCCTAGGTTGGTATAAATATGATGTAAGATCTCTTTGTAGATCATGAGAATATTCGTGGTTTTTGGGATATAGGATTATCTGTGTCCGAATAAGGTTATGCAAAAGTTTTGGTCAGTCATAGGTGATTGAATTGGGTTGGTGAAAGAGGTTTAAGACCTCAGGTACTGAGCTTAACCGGAACTGTATTCAAGCATAGTGATAGGAGATGTTATTCTTGTAGTCCACTCTTCTTTTTGGATTGTAGTCAGGATTTATTTTGTAATCAGTGAGGCTCCTTTTGTGATGAGCAGTGCGCTCTAGGTTGTTGGCCTTCCTCCATATGCAGGCCCCTCTTTATGTAATTACATACTTACTGCAAAAGTATTATCTAACTGTGGGTAGACTTCCCACCGTGGTTTTTCCCTTTACCGGCTTTTCCACGTACAAATATTGGTGTTATCTTTTGTGGATGGGTGGTAAATGTTATGTGGTTTATATTTGTGCTTAACTATTATATCTTATATTCCAGTATTTGGTTTATGTATTCCGATAATAAAGTTTTAATGCTTAAAGTTCTATAATCTGTTAACAACCGATTCATCCCCCCCGTCTCAGTTGTTCACCAGTTATCTGAGTTTTTTAACAATTGGTATCAGAGCCCAGTCCTCCTTTCAGAAGCTTAATCACTTGAGGAAGATCCTATGGCATCTAATAGTTCAAGTTCATCTGTAGTTGGTTTTCGAAGAGAAATTCCTAGGCTTGATGGAACAACTTACAGAGTATGGAAGATTCAGATGGAGACTCATCTGAGATGTCTTGGTAAGGATATTTGGGAGATCACAAAGAAAGGATATATACCTCATAATCTGGCATCTGACAATCCTCCTCTGGCAGTCTTGGATAAGGACATTGAAAATGATTGTAGAGCTAGAGAAGCTATAATGCCCCACTAGGAACCCTAAAGGAATACAACACTACTAGGCAACTAAAAGGTGAAATAATTTTTTTTTAAAAGATTAAGTGCATTAATGATAACATTGCATGTTTAATAACACAAGTGGAAGTCTAACACATGAATTCCTAAAGGGTTACCAACGAAGATTAATTCCTAACTAAAACAACATCATAAGGTTAATCTAATTATCCATCTAATTAGGGAACTCAAATACATATAATTAAATCATATTCATAAAACTGAATTTCACATTGAAAGATCTAAGGTGATACAATATATTTATCTTCAATGAAACATTTACACATAAGAATAAAGATAACTAAAATAACATACATTCAACTAAATTAAGATTATAGTATTCAATAATTACATGGCTTCCAATAGTACAAATGAAATACATAAATTACAATGCCAAGGTTACATAGTTTATTGATACAATGACAACATGGGTCTCAAATGTACAATAATCATGAACATGAGTTGATACATGAATCACGAACCAAAGGTACACCAGCGATGCCAATCCTCGCATGAAGGTACAAACAAGGATATCCCATGGGAAGTGGCACTACCACCCGACCATGTGATCCCAAAATGGAATCACCCCACCGTGCTAGGAGATAGCAGAGACCCTCAAGCAAGCATAAACAAGACAAGTACGATAGTACAAAATGACTCCACAATATTCATGTGACTCGAACTCACAATACACTAGTGACCCTAAAGAGAGAGTGTCATCGCATGGCTTAAGATGGTTACCCTAGGTAGGCCTCCATAGGTCCTGACCCCCATATTGGGTTATCCTGGTAACCTTTCCCGAACCCCCGGTTCCATTTAAGTATCATGTGGACCCTACCAACCCTTTGTGAAGACAAGGTGGTAGGTTTGTCATTCTAGGCCTTCCCACTATGTCTTGAGCCTATACGAGCACTCAACCATGTGCGGGGTACAATATCTTAATTATAATTATAACTACCCACCCCCTAATCAATTATTAGGTTATCACTTATTAATTGAATTTGGAGGGGTTCTCCTGCCAACCACTTCGGGTGTGGCCCCCTCTTGAAAACCACTCTCTCATAGGACATTAATAAATACGGTCTCTCTACGAGGACCCTATGGCGAAACTGACAGCCATATCTAATCTTGACAAAATACAAGTGAAGGAAACACAAATCAATAACCTAGGATTGACCATTTGGAACAAAACACACAACGTTTCAAATCAATAGGGTTACACAAACCACACCTGATCAAGAGGGTATAACAACCATTACGACATGACGACAACTCAAAACAAAAATTGCAATGTAAATAAGCTCTTACCAAAGATACCATTTATGTAATGCCCCGCCAGGAAACCCCGAAGGGATAAAGCTAAAACACACAAATGGAGTGCAAATATATATTTTTAAAAATAAGACACAACATAAAGATACAATGAGTTATCAAAAGCTTCGATAACACAGCGGAAGACTAAACAAAACCTAAGGAGTTTCCCAATGTGATTACGTAACTTAACATCTAACTCAACTCACGACATCTGACCCAATAAAACAGGTTAACTTAATTTCATGTTATTACTTTAAACAAGGATATAATTGTTCAGTAATCTAAAGTTATAGATAAATGAAACGCGTTCATCCATTATGGTTGAAGATGAGTCTAACATGAGGAAATATACCCATTGAAGTTAAAACATAGATAACATATGAATTCATCCATTAAGGTTAGAATATAGTTAACTTGATGGGTTCATCCATTTTAGTTAAAATATAGCTAATATGATGAAGTTCATTTATTAAGGTTAAAATGTAGGTAACAAAATGAAGTTCATCCATTAAAATTACAATTTAGGTAACATGACGAGTTCATCCAACAATTGTTATCCATTCATATCGTTCAATTTTACATTAAACACATGCCATGCATCTTGTTCCAAAATGCACTATAATTTCATCATAACTAGTGAGAACTTTTCATGCATACTTATTTTTATTAACAATAATAGAATTCATTCTGCTAATCAAACTACACTATTTCATGAATCAGTTTACTCCATTAAGAGATGTCTGCCTACATGCATTTACAATAAATCTCATCTAATCCACTTACACATTCTATCAAAATGCCATCCATTCATGCTAACACTAAAACATGAAACATAAGAACAAAAGCAACACATAACACCAAATTGATATCGAAGTAGGACTACATCTCCGGGTTTGCTCAACTGCAAGACCCCTCTGATTATTTAAATAAGTTAAGGGTACATAAGTTTCACATCATTTACATTCCTGCCATCCAGGTGAATCATACCAATAAACAACCGACTACATCGGTCAATAAATACATAAATGATCCCTACATAGAAACGGATCCAACTGAACATATTAAAAGCTAATACAAGGTCCATTGCCCGACAGTACTCTAACTAGAGACCTGACTCGCTATGGTCAACCACAAATCAACACTCGACACCCCCATAAAGGACAAGATCAGTTATAACACCATCACAAGGCAACAACCAAACTAGAGACCGAAGACATAAACAGGTTCCCCAAATCAACCAAACGAGAGGGTCCAAACAAACATATCAAGGCCTTGCCATTACTTTAAACAAAAGCAAATACTGAAATTAAACATTGCATAGGCAATAACTGAAAAAGGACAATCTTCTTTCCTATTGATTTAAACACTAAAAGTCGATCAAGTTTTCTAAATGATCTAAGTTTTCAAAAATACATTAATAGAAAATTCACCATTACAAGGTGAATACAATACTAAAATTGCAATATTACCATTTGTCTATTTCACAATATAGAGGAATAATATAACTAAGCCATTTATTTTACTAAATGAAGATATCATTAACTTACCAATTCTCAATCGATACATTATTAAATTTCCAATAATTCTAATAGCACATCATTTAAACTTTCAGAATATCCAATGATAAATATTTCCTTTTCCAAATTACTCATATACTTTAGTATTCCATTTCTAAATTTCCTAGATGACCTATATCATTCAAATAAAAAAAATAATATATTCCTGAATAATATTTTATTTAAAAATCCCAAATAATAAATATGTTTTATTTCAAAAATCTCCAATTAAAATAATGTTCTATCTATTTCCAAACCATAATTTTTCATTAAGATAGATACCCAAATTAAATATTAATTGTTATATATTTATTAATCCCTGGACAAAAAAATATAAACAATTAATAATTTAATAATACACAATTTTAATATTTTATATATATATATATATATACACCGTTTTCAAATTAAATATTAATTAATATATATTTATTAATCCTCATTAATAAAATGTATATTAATAATAATTAATAATAAGTAAATAAATAAAAACTATTAAAATAAACTCTTCATAAAATAAGTTTTATTTAAAAATTAAAAAAAAAAAACCTTTAAAAAAAAAAATTAAAACAAAATAGGGAGCTGCTGCGGGGCCCACCTCCCATCACGGGAGTGGTGGGAACCTCCACAACCTCCCCTACGGCTACCACGGGCGTAGGACCCTGTGGCTGCCGTGGGCACAGGTCTCTACGGAACCCGCGGGGAGGAAGGAAGGGAGGCGGCGTGAGCTGAGCTTCGGCTCCTCCACCCGCCAAACCCTAACCCCCCCCCCCCCCCCCCAAAAAAAAAAAAAAAAAAAAAAAATTCGTTTTACAATAAAACAATTTTGATTTTAAAATTAAAACAACAACCCCATAAGATAAAAATATAAATCAACTAAAACCCCCCAATTTTCTTTTATTCACAGTCTAATCTATTTCCCATAATGATCAAGAAACAATAATAATGAAAATTTTCCCAACATGATTCATGGTTTTTCCAAATACATAATACATTTCAAATAGGTAAGATTTGCTCAACCACAAAACCACATTTGGCTACCTAAAATGGATTTACACCCATTTATCTACTCTATTTAACCCATCTTGCCCCAAAAACAACCAATATTCCCAAAATTAAAACTTAAATTTTAAGATCATTCATGAAGGTTTTAAGCAAGAAATCTTCAAGAACAACCATTCTCCCAATATTTGTTTTTTTGAAGAGACAAACCCAATAACACAAGAAATCAAAAAGATGCATCCAAATCCTACCTCATTTCGCATTCTTGGCAAGATCTGATGAAGAGCCCACCCAACCTGCAATTTAAGAAAACCTTCCTTCTTCCAAAATATTTTCCAAAAATTCTCTCCAAAATAATCCCCCAAAAATATTTCCAAACCTAGGGTTAAATAGAAGAATCCCTTGACCTAATCCCTTATTTTAGAAGTTAAACAACTTTTGAATAAAAAAGAAAAACAATTCTTTTCAACTATTCAAATAATCTAAACTTGCTTTTCTAATTGAAAATCAAAATGCTTCTCTCCCTCATTTAACTTTAATTTTCTCAATATTAACAAAGCTAATATTTGTATTTCACAATATTAATGAGGGTAAAATATTTTTAATTAAAATAAATTCTCAAAATCAATCTTTCACACTATATCAAATATATATGAATAAAACTTACTTTTTTAATCAAAATTGATTTTCTTAAATAATTAAAATTAACCTTTCTATTCCAAAAAACAAAAGAGATTAAATTATTTCTATTTCGAATAAATTTAAATCTTCCCTTTCAAAATGCATAAACTGAATAACTTTATTATTTAAAATTAACCATTAAATTAAACTTGCTACAAACATGAATAGAGCAATTTTTAATTAATGATTAGTTATATGAAAGGAATCTATTTACTTTAGTTTCTTAATTATTAATGCGTAAATGAACACATTAAATCAAAATAACTACTTAGGATTAAATATTCAGTTTAACCACATGCCAAACACGCAACCCAAGAAAGCCAACCAAATACCCGACCCGCAAACCCAAATGAAAAGGGAACTGACAGACCATAGGCGACTCTCACTTGAGCATGACTAGGGTAAACTGAGGGTTTTACGAGCACCTAACCCAAATTCTAAGGACGAAAGAGGTATACTCAACCCTGCGAATCCAGGTGAAGATGAACCTCGCACCTAGGCAGTACTGTACCTGCAATTTCCTGCAACCAAGAGTCACACAAGCATATATATATATATTTAATGAAGGTGTTAGCTTGAGATTAATAACAAGAATTAGGAGGACAATTAAACTTACATAAGAATCGATGCGAAAACACATTAACAGGTACGCACAATAATCATAATATCTGACTACAACATTACCTCATGGTAATTCAACCATTCAAGAATGCCACATAAAAAGTCAACCAAGGTCAAACTAGTTTTACAAAGCTGACTAGGGTAGGGGCACTACAATCTACACTTAAGATCCTAATACAGGCAATCTTTTTAAAACAGTCAAAAGCATTAAATACTTGTAAATATCGATATTCAAGAAATATAGAAATTACAACTATGTTGATAAAAGAAATTCAAAGTCGTTATCTGTCCAGTAAGGCTAAAATTAACCACATTTAAAGAAATAGAAATAAACCCTCTAATCATATATTCATGATTAATTAAAAAAAGAAATCCAAATATATGTTTTCAATAAAATAAAATAAATTCTGAATTAAATATATATAATAATATAATATATGTATATGAATATATATTCATCAAATATATACCATATAAATATATATATTAAAACGTAAAAACCAAATTCCACAAATATGCTCTATTTCTACATAACCCAAAACAATAATATATTATTACTTTTAATATATGTGTGTGTGTGTGTGTGTGTGTGTGTGTGAACATACAATAAATTTTTTTATTTTCATAACTCTCTACAACGCTGTGAAAACAACGAGCATGCAACAAGGAAGACAGGTTTATTTTTCGTAGCTTTGCTACCATACGGTAGCACTGCTACTGTCCCCCCCTCCCCTCCACAAATATGCTCTATTTCTACATAACCAAAAACAATAATATATTATTACTTTTAAAAATTATATACATATATACATGTGTGTGTGTGTGTGTGTGTTTTTTCGAATTTCATAACTCTCTGCAACACTGTGAAAACAACGAGCACGCAACAGGGAAGACAAGTTTATTTTTGGTAGCTTTGCTACCATACAGTAGCATTGCAACCCATAAGGTAGCACTGCTACTGTCCCCATCCTCCCCCCCACTAATTTTTATTATATATTTAAAAAAAAAATTAAATTTAAAAAAAAAATCAAACACCCTCTGCCCAACACTCTGTAACAAAACAGAGTATAAATTTTTTTTAAATATATATTTTTTTAACACAATCTTTTTCCAAATAAAAATCTCTGGGCATTCCAAATAAATGGAAGACTCCCAAACAACAGATTTTAGGCAAAATCATGAGGATTAACAAGCCATAAGAGAGAATTTTAAACCAAAATTTCTAATTTTCTCCACGCACAGGAAGAACACAAAAACTCTCAAGAAGAAGAAATTCTCAAAAAAATTAACAGCATAACTTTCCTTTCACCATAAATTGCAAATTCACACTAAGCAAACAAATTCCTTTCCCAAACCAAGGGAACAAGGAATTTAAACTCCAAATTTTAAACTTGAAATTAAACACAAGAAGAATCAAATTTCTAAATTAAAAATCAATCTCCTTCAAATTTTGACAAACTAATTCAAGGAGAGTTTAAACAACCAAAATTTAATTAGTTTCTCAAATTTAAACTAATTTTAAAACTCCTCAAATAGAGATCTTTCAAAAAAATCAATACACAGAGAGATATTTCCAAAGCTAAAATTTAAAATTTTCAAAACCAAATAAAGAGAGAAAAACACCCAACCTGTGATAGCAATCCTAGAAGAACACTCTAAAATCAACCTGAATCAAATCTCCAAGCTCCAGTTTTGGTTTCCAATCTGGCCTCCAAAATTTTTCCTCCTCTCATTCTCGTGAGCTCCCAAGCATATATGGAGAAAAATATTTCTAACCTAAACTTTTAGGTTGAAAATTTTTCTCATCCAATCAAAATTTCCAATTTAAAAATTACTTTTCTAATTTCTCCCAAAAAGGTAAATGAAAAAGTTATTTTTTAAAATCATTTCTTTTTCTCAATGGAATTTAATCAACTCTTCTAAAAAGTTATAAAGGCAATAATTTAAACTCTATTTCATTTTTTAAAATCTAAAAAAGCAAAAGCATGAACTTAACTTTATTTATTTTTCTACTAGATTTAAAGATGATCATTTTTCCAATATAATGCAATTATCAAATTAAATTTAATAACCTCATTCAATTAACTAAATCCATAACACAAAGGCATATTAATAAATAAATTAAATACACCAACTATGAAATGACGCCAAATACTCAATTAAATATGCTAACCCAAAGGGGGCACACAAATCAAGAAAAACCACACGAAGGCTATAAAAGTCAAACGACCAAGACTCGAAGGCTGAACATTCGGAAAGGACGACCAACTGACGACACTCGCATGAGTGCAACTGAGGGTAAAAAATAGGGTCAACAACTATCTCCTCCACTCCCATTGGACAAATAAGGTACGCTCAGACCTATGAAGCTAGGTAGAGACAATACCCCGTACCTGCAATGCCCTGCATCAACGAACCATACCTGCATATAGACAAATATATAATCAGACATGACACACACACCGATGGAGGAGAATCGTGGCGTTCCCTGTCTTACCGGAGTGAGTGAAGGAAAATCATCCCCTCGCATCCTATACACTTGCAAACACGCAACATATAAATAACACATCGCATATGTAAGGTAAAAGTGTCAGTCCATGACAATAATCCATAAAAATAGCATTAATCACAAGTGCTAAAATACTGTGAGGAGCATACATCACATATCCAATTAAAGCATGAAATAACATCGTATAAGTCTGAATAAAGTATAGCAGTAATGTATCAATTGAAAAGTCAACTGCAATAAAATATAAGTCTAACAAGTTTGATCGAGAAGGGGTACTACAAAAGCCCCCTTTTGTGTGCACTTTCTGATCAACAAATTATGGGACTAACCGACAAATCAACTGCAAAGCCTATATGGGATAAATTGGAGACTCTAAATGAAGGTGACCCTACTATTAAAATTGCTAAACTTTATGGTTACTGGGTGAGATCTGAGAACCTGAAGATGGAAGAAGATGAAAGGATTACTACTTTTATGGAGAGAGTTAATGAAATTGTTCTAGGAATTCAGTGTTGTGGTGGATCTGTGAGCAAAGATGAAATAGTTTATAAAGTGTTGAGAGATTTGCCATTGGCTTATAAGATGAAGGCTACTGCAATTAATGAGTTGAGAACATTGGCAAACACTTTTGTTAATAGAGATGCATTGGTTGGGAATTTATCTGCTTTTGAGCTTGAGGAATTTGGTCCTTCTGGAGTTGCAAAATCTGAACCTGCTTTTCATACATCTACATCATCTACCAGCAAGAGTGATTGGAAAGCCTTATATGCTAAGGAACTGGAGGAAATGAAGAAAGAAGATGAAGAGTTTGAGCAACTTGAAGCCCTATTTTCTAGAAGAGTACCTAAAGGTCCGACAGGAAGTAAGTATGAAGAAAAATCACCTTTTAAATGTTCGCATTTAATAAGATAGGTCATTTTGCATCTAGATGTCCTGAAAGGAATTCAAGATTTGAGGAAAGAGATAGAAGATATTTTAGGCCTAACCATGATTATCAGAACAAGAATAATTACAAGAGGAATAAATACAAATTATGCTACTATGTGGATGAGGAAGGTGTGACTGATTCTGATGATGAACCAGCACAAGATTCAACTAGTGGATCCAATAATGGAAAAGAATGGGTATTTTTGGCTATCAAGGAAGATGATCAGGTACCTAAAGAAAAGTCATTTTCTACTAAAGTTAAAGACAAGGATGAATGGGTGATAGACAATGGATGTTCACATCATATGACTGGAGATTAAAGGAAGTTTCTATCTTTGCAAGAATTTGATGGCAGTCTGGTTAGGTTTGGAGATGACAAAGCATGCATGATCAAGGGAAGAGGAACTATATCATTGGATGGTAAGAATGATACTGACAATATTTATTATGTTGAAGGTTTAAGGCATAATATTTTGAGTGTAGGATAGTTGGTGGATAAGAGATTTTAGTTACAGTTTAAGGATGGAAAATGCAAGATTATTAACAAATCTGGATAGGAGATTGCAACCGGTACTCAGACTAAAGGTAACATCTTTCATTTGAACTCCGATGAGAAGACATGTTTGATTGTATAAATTGATGAGAGTTGGCTATTGCATAAGAGTTTGTGTCATGTGAATTTTGATTGCATTGTAAATAGCAATTCTACTAAGGCAGTTAGAGATATACCTAAGATTGTGAAGCTTTATTTTTTGATATGTAAAGAATGTCAAATGGGAAAGAAAGTCAGAACTTCTTTTAAGAGTATACAAGACAAATATAATGATGTTCTTGATCTTATCCATACTGATTTGTGTAGTCTTGCTAGAATCAAAATCTTTCAGGGTGATAGATATTTTATGCTAATCATTGATGACTATTCTAGAATGATGTGGGTTAATTTTCTAAGGGAGAAATCTGAAGCATTCGAAAAGTTTAAAATCTTTAAAGCTAAAGTTGAGATAGAGTCAGGATTGAAGATTAAATGCTTAAGGTCTTATCAGGGTGAAGAATTCACATCCGGTGAATTTAAAAGTTATTGTGAAAAGAATGGGATAAGGAGACAGTTATTTGCACCCCGGACATTTCAGCAGAATTGAGTTGTGGAAAGGAAGAATAGAACTATCTTGGATGCGGCTACAAATATAATGATGGAAACTAATTTGTCTCATGTATACTGGAGAGAAGCTATGAGCACGACGGTATACACATTCAATAGAGTTCATATCATAGGAGACACTGGTAGGACACCTTATGAGTTATGGTTTGGTCATACACCTATGATTAAGTATTTCAGAATCTTTGGTAGTAAATGCTATATCAAAAGATATGATTCCATTGGAATTTTTGATCATATATGTGATTAAGGGATATTTCTTGGTTATTCTAATGAAAGCAAAGCATATAGATTTTATAACAAAAGATTGCAGAGATTTGTGGAGAGCACTAATATAGATGCATCAGAACCAGTAAATCCTATGGAGAGCACCTAGATGGATTAGAACCGGTAAATCCTATGGATCTATCTATGGAGAGAAATTATGGTTACAAGTGAGAAATTGACTAATATAGATGCATCAAAACCGATAAATGCTACAAGGTACAAATCTATGATTGGAGGTTTGTTATATCTGACTCGGACTAGACCGGATATAATGAATGCAGTTTGTATTGTATCAAGATATCAGAGTGATCCTAGAGAGAATCATGAGAGTGCGGTGAAAAGGATTTTCAGGTATTTGCAAGGAACAACTGAATATGGTTTGTGGTATCCTAAAAATGATGATTTACAATATGTGCATCTATAGATGCAGATTGGGCTGGAGATGTTGATGATCGGAAGAGCACATCCAATGGAGATTTCTTTCTTGGAAAGAAACTTGTTTGATGGATCAAAAAGAAGCAGTCACGTAACTCTTTATCTACTACTAAAGTTGAGTATGTTGTTGCTGCTACTAACTATACACAAGTTCTATGGATGAAGCAAATGTTGAAGGATATAAGGGTGGACTGTAATGAACCGGTAGTTATTCACTGTGATAACTCTGCTACTATTGACATATCAAAGAATCCAGTATTTCAGTCTAAGACAAAGCACATGTCTATCAAGTATAACTTTTTGAAGGAGAAGGTGGAAGCAAATGAAGTCAAACTGGTTTATGTGAACACTAAAGAGCATATTGCAGATATCTTCACTAAACCTTTGCCTAAGGAATCATTTGAGTACTTCAGAGATAGATTGGGGGTTTCTGCCCCTCTAGTAGAGACCTGAGTGATGTTGATTGGCATTAGTTCGGTATGCATTTACAAAGCTACTATTCATTTTGGATTGATGTGTTGGTGCTACTACTCAGAGGGAGTAGTCAGTTATTTTGTTCAGTGGATTTATGATTTTTCTTTGATGTTTATGTCATATTTTTGGCATTGATGTCAAAGGGGGAGAGATATATGTGAAAAACAAAGCTTAACAAAATATTAGTCAAAGTGAGATCATAGCTTAACAGAGATATCATTCACAGGGGGAGTTTACTAACTTTTGTGTCATCTTATGGGAGATTGTTAGTTGTCTTCCTTTGGGGGAGACTTGTTTGGTATTTCTTGGCACTTGGATGTTTTTCACATCTAGTGTTGTCATCAATACCAAAGGGGGAGATTGTTAGCAAATTGGAGGAATTGATTATGTGTTGGATTGATGTTTTGTCATTGATGGCAACACCATGTGTTTTGGTTGTTTACTGGTAGGTTCTGGTAAAGCGGTTGGATTATGATATCGATCTGGTATGCTCTGGTATGCTTCAACTTGTGGAATTGGTTTGGATATGTCATTCATACTATTCAGATGTGTATCATGATCAATTGGTTCAGTATTTGATGACTCGGGAGCTTTCATTTGTACTAGTAAGCCTTTTGGTCACGGGTAAGGGTTTTACCAACAGAGCTTTGTTGAAGATCTTTTGATGCACGTGATAAGTGGTGGCACAACTTCGAGATGGTTTTTGGGATGCTATTGTTTATCTTGTTCATGTTCCTATTGATCGGTAGTGTTGGATGTGGGTTTGGACCTAATGCTATCTTATTCGGCTAGGTTATGGACCGGTTTATGTAACATGTTGGTGGATGATCCCGATGCATTACTGGTTGGATCTATTGATTGGACTATGTTATTTCAGTCTTAGGATGACTTGGTTTATCTTTGGATTGCGGGTTTATGTTATGAATTTATTGTATTATCTCTTAGGTGGCCGACCTAATTGTTTAGGTCTTGGGTTGGTATAAATATGATGCAAGATCTCTTTGTAGATCATGGGCATATTCGTTGTTTATGGGATATAGGATTATCTGTGTCCAAATAAGGTTATGCAGAAGTTTTGGTCAATTATAGGTGATCGAATTGGGTTGTTGAAAGAGGTTTAAGACCTCTGGTACTGAGCTTAATTAGAACTGTATTTAGGCATAGGAAACGTTATTCTTGCAGTTCACTCTTCTTTCTAGATTGTAGTCTAGATTTATTTTGTAGTCAGTGAGGCTCCTTTTGTGATGAGCAGTGTGCTCTAGGTTGTTGGCCTTCCTGCATGTGCAGGCCCTTCTTTATGTAATCACATACTTATTGTAGAAGTATTATCTAACTGTGGGTAGGATTCCCACCATGGTTTTTCCCTTTATCGGGTTTTCCACATACAAATCTTGGTGTTATCTTTTGGGGATGGTTGGTAAATGTTTTGTGGTTTATATTTGTGCTTAACTGTTATTCTGGTATTTAGTTTATGTATTCCGGTAATAAGGTTTTAATGCTTAAAGTTCTATAATTTGTTAACAACTAATTCACCCCCCCCCTCTTAGTTGTTCACCAATTATCTAAGCTTTCTAACAGAAGCTAACACATATCTCTGCCCTAGAGCTACATTATCAGTGTCTTTCTTTGCTTCTCATGCTCTTTGTTGATGATGGTCAACACTCATACTAAGAATGATATTTGTTTTTGGACTTCATTGTGTCTCTATCTATTTGAAGAATGTATTATTCTCCTTTTCCTCATACATTGTCTATAGGATTTCATTGGAGCATCTCAAGAAATCTGCACCATGGATAGTATCTACCCTATTGCAAAAAAAATTGTGACTGCACTTTATGGTTTGGTATGCCTATCTTTTTCATTTGTATGGACTATACATTGTCCTTTGAATATTATTTCCTCACTGTCATTAATTTGTTGTTATCACTGGTCTTTGAATATTAATGTAAGTCTTTTTCCCTTATTGTGTACTTGTTCTATATCAACCACAACTGATCTCATTCATCCTTTGGCTCAATATTTAATCTCAGCTTTACCCTCATATGAATGTTGCTCTTAATAAAGTATCATTGTCTTTGAATGATCTTTTGGTTGAATTGATGCTAAAATAATGTCCTCTCCTTAATTCTATGACTAGGATCTCTGTGACTAAAGCAAATATGTTACTACAAGAGTAAGCTTTGTGGCTTATGGTTGTATATTCTTGTGTAGTTTTTATGTCTTTGCCATTTATGACTGATCTTCATCAACCTTTACTGTTTCAATGAGGCTACTAGGTGTCTTTGGCTACTTTGACATAGAAATTCTTATGCAACAAAATCCTTGGCCCTCTTATTGAATGCTCATCCTTCACTCATCTCACTGTGAGGTATAAGGCTATCATTGTTCATGTACTACCCAAACACTAGGCTATCTTCAAGTTGAGGTTGCTTATCTTGACAATGACCCCTTGATCATTGTTATGAAAACCTTTTCTTGAAGCTACAACATGTATTGTCTTAACAGAGTTTTATGGTTGGTAAGGCTTGATACTCTCAAGTTGTGATTGTGTTTGGAATCTTTCTTTGATGCTTATATCTCTTCATCTCCTCAAAACTCTTGATTGTTCTTCTAATCTTGTTGACTGGCCTGGGATTGTTACTAGTATCATTATTGACTATATGATGTCATTGTCATTTGAGTGATACGCTCTTGTGACTGTTGTGCAACATTATCACATAAGTTGTGACAAGGACTCATTGTCCTTGTGTAACTTTATTTGGCTTTGTAGAAGACTTGTATGAGGTTTGTTGTTATTATTTACCTATTCCAAGTTCATGACTTTTCCTCATGATGAACTTGAAAATAGGTAATAAAAATAGCAATAGTATTTTATTCATAGAATTTATTACTTGATGATTATATCACATCTAATGCAATTTATGTATTCATGAATATGGAATTAGAAATATGTGGTGTACCAATTTTTTTAGCTATTGTTTGCTTTTGTAGATTCACAAGCAATTGGCAAGAGAGGTTGTTAGCAGGTCTTTGGTTTTGTTGAAAAACAAGAAGGTGTCCACAGAGCCATTGTTACCTCTGAGCAAGAATGCTTCAAAAATCATGGTCGTGGGAAGTCATGCAAACAATCTAGGCTATCAATGTGGAGGATAGAAAACCAATTGCGAAGGAAGCAGTGGCTAGAAAATGATAGCTATTGTCTCACATTTAATATTACTTGTCTTCAAGCATTTTCCACCATCTACTTCCAAGACCATTATGTCCTTTATATCTGAGTTGTGTCTTTGTATGACTTTAATCCCATTACTGCTTCTAGTTTTCAATGATTATTTTTCATTGTCAACGCAAATATATAATAGCGACAAAAATCAACACCTCCATCCCTGGGTCTTTTGACAGGGACTTTGTATTGACAATATTTTATGGACCGTGATTTGATGTTGTTGTCCTTTATGTATAATCTCTCCTTTGGTATCATTGTTTTAGATTTGTTGTAGTTGTCACTTTCCTCTGGCAACATTCTTTGATGCATATATTGTATTGACCTTTGTCTTTTAGTTCTGTGGTGTGGTTTTCTGTTATAGAGGACCGCTACTTTGGTAAGATGATCTTACCATATACTGTTCCTATGACTTTTGTCCTTATTCTTGTTGGCCACTGTCTTTACCTTTGTTGCTTCTAGACCTTTTATACCCTTAAGCCTTTGCCTTTGTGTTGGTTCCATGCTTTTATTTTCTTTGTCAAGAGTGTAACTGGTGCTTGAGCATTAGTTTCTTTGAGTCATTATAGAGTACAAATGATCATTAAATTATTTGTATTTGTGACTAAACCCCCATTCATGCCTTTGTCCAAATAATGGACAATGAACTGTGCTAATAGTAAGATCTTTGTCTTCTAGTAGTGATCCCTTGACTAAGTTTTAAGGCTTCTTGTCTTGTTCATACATATGACAGTGAATTACAGTGAATTCATAACTTTGGTATGCTAGATGTCTTTTTTTTTAGCTGTAGAATCATTGCAATTTTTTGAAATTTTCTTTTTGTAGTTATTTTAACACACGAACTATTAAATTAAGGGTTTTATTCTGCAAATAAGGGTAATCATTACATATGTATTAATATAACATTTGATTTTTTCTTTTTGTAGAAACGTACTGATAAATTCAATGAAGGTGATAAACTTAGGCTATTGGATCCATTTGATAGTGTTGTTATTGGCATTGGGAGGATTCACTCCCTATCTATTCTACATGGAGTAAACTTAAAAGGAACAGGAAACGCAAATGTGAACATTTTAACGGTCACAAGTAACATACCTCTTCCTTATGAAGACGAAATAGATGGAGTCGTCCGTCTGAAAGAGAAAGAGGGAACCTTCGCAAGGTGGCCACTAAAATATTTGCAGAAAATGATATAGTTGAATATGTTTATCATGTTTCTTATTGTTTTATGCAATATTTTAAATATTTTGAAAGAGTTGGAAACTCTTACACAACTTTGACATTTTTTATTATATTTACATATATACCCTTAGACAGATTCGACATCTTATAACTTGATTTCTATATACATATTTGCATTATATTTTTTTTATTACAAATTACCTTGTTTGTCATGATGTTCAATCAATCTTTTAATTCTAACATGTAGCTTGTTTGTATATGTAATATTTTTATTTTCTTTTATGATCTAGTTCGAGTTTAATGTTATATTTATTTTGCATTATAAAATGATTAAATATACTACCAATAATATATGACTAAATATATGACTAAAATAATGATTATGATGACTAAATAAATGACCATTTAACAACAATCAATGATTAAATTAATGACTCAATATATGACTAAATTAATGATTATATATGACTAAATAAATCACTAATATGGACTAAATAAATGACCAGATAACAATAATCAATGATTAAATATATGACTTAATTAGTGACTAAACATATGACTAAATTAGTGGCTATCATGACTAAATAAATGACCAGATAACAACAATCAATGACTAAATTAATGATTAAATATATGACTAAATTAGTGACTAAATATATGACTAAATTAGTGACTATCATGACTAAATAAATGACCAGATAACAACAATCAATGACTAAATTAATGACTAAATTAGTGACTAAATCAATGACTAAATCAATGACCAAATCGATGACCAAATTGATCAATCAAAACAACCAATAAATGACTAAAATAGTTTTGGTCGCGTGATTAATGACTGACAATAAACTACTAATGGTCACGTGATCAAATTTAGTCATTTATATGCAATTTTGGGTAGTTTTTTTAGTCATATATTGTTGTTTTTGTACTAGTGATACATACATGCATGCATACTTACATACATGCATGCATGCATACATACATACATACATACATACATACATATATATATTTATATTTATTTATATTATATAAAATGAATATTTTTTATGTTATATTTTATTTATATTATTATTTTGTACTATCTTACATTAATGCTTATAATATCCAATGATCTTTAATCATAGACATGTAGTCTAATTGAACTCTAACAATAATTGAAAACATAGTTGAACCATATAAAATAATAATATAACTAAATATAATTAGAAACAAATTATTTTATTTGTAATTAATCTATATGAATAATGATAGAATATAATATTTAGATATTTTTATTCCAACAATAAATGATCATCTTTATATTATCATTAATTATACAATAACTTTTAATCTATCTTAATAAATATGGTGCATCTATTTGTTTGACAAAATGTATCAAAAAAATGTGATCTCATGGACTACAATGGTTAGGATATGTTAGAATCAGGAATCACTAAGAGGGGGGGTGAATTGGTGATCCGCCAGAAATCAAATCCACAAACATATTATTATCCACCAATTAGAAATGGATAACAAAAAAGAACATAAAGATGCAACAAATAAACCACATATCCACAACATCGGAATTTTTACATGGAGACCCGGAAAGGGAAAATCCACGATGGGGATGGAACCCACAATATTCATATACTATGGCTAGGAGTACATAAATATTACATAGATGGGGAATGCACTTGCATTTAGGCACACTGCCTAGAGCTCACTGCTCAATTACAATTGCCCGGAAGGCTACAACCTTCAGGGAAGTCTCACTGACTTACAATTTGATCACAATGAGGAAATACAATTAAATGAAATCTCAAGTAGCATCTGATAATGCAAGAATGAGTTTCAGTTAAGCATTGAATCTTTGACTATCTTCACTCAACTAAATATTATGTTTCTATCTCAGTCAGCTAGCGAATTATCTGTGAATCAAATATGCACGTGAAACTGTGCTCAATCGCACCAAAACAAATTGCCACAATACTAATACACCGAAAATCAATCGCCAATTTGATCTTATATATCCGGTCTTAACACAAAAACAATCTCCTTCAAGTCAGCTTCAAGAAGTGTAACTTGTAGCTTCAAGTCAGCTTCAATCTTGAACACAAACATAGCGCTAACCAGACCAAAAGAGTGTATTCACATGCTTTCTAAGGATATTCCCATTCACCAAGAACATGAAATCAACCACCAAAATTACAAAACATTATCGAGATAGCCCTATTTTACCGATTAACTCCAACTTTTGAATAAGATGAATCACGATTGCCGGATCGAATCTCCAAGAAGAGTTGCCATCAATGACAACCCTAGACCATAAATCAAGAATCGAAAGTCATCGGATGAGTGTCAATTGCCAAAAATCTCCCCCTTTGGCATTGATGGTAACACCTGTGAAAAATGTCTAAGTGTTCAAACTTGTGAAGCTTGTACACCGGATGAAAAAGAATGAAAGAATTCTAAGGCTCCTCCTTAGATCAATAATCCAAAAATCTATATCACTAAATTGTACACTCCATACATAATTAGTCTGTTCCCCCTTAAATCAACAATCCAAAAATCTATATCACTAAATTGTACACTCCATACATAATTAGTCTATACATTTTTCACCTAATCTCTCCCCCTTTGACATCAATGCCAAAGACGGGGTGTGCATCAAAATTGCATGTACATATATACACACACCAGATGATATCTATACATGCTTTAGTACATCTTCATATGCCATCTTAAGGAACCCAAGATATATGTTCCATCCAGTGAGCAACTTCTCCAAAATTGAAACAAAACCATTCAAAACATAACCATGAAATTCTATAGTTGTAATCTCAGTTGGCGTCTCCTGAGACATGTTTTGATTTCATTCCATTTTATGATACACTAAGGTGTCTAACCGGGGACCAATTAGGTTCTGGAGTTCACCTGTCAGCCTAATCATTTTCTCCTTCTCCTTCTCAAAATTCCTCATCTGCTCCATAACCGTCAAAATTTGGCCTTCAATACTGCCAGTTAAGTTAGCTGAGGATCATAAGCCTGAGAAATCTGAGCTAACTGTCCTCTACAATTGTCTATTTGCTTTCCTATCTCAGTAGTAAAATTGGTCAAAATTAGAGAAGACATAAAATTTGACACCTTCTGCTAAGGCCTCATCGATTAGTTTTAATTCCTTATCTAACTTGGGCCTTATCATTACTAATCGTTTGTAAAAATGTTTAAACTTTGGCATCTTTAAATTTCTTCATAGCCTTCCTAGTTGATGCCTTGGTCAAAGAATCAAACTAGGTGGATATATGATCTATTAAGTTCTGAAGCTTACCTAATGAACTGGCATTAGCATCAAGTTGTAGTTATGGTACCACCTGTTCCAAATCTGAAACTATTTTCTCAAGCAGTCTCTTCTCTTTTGATTCTGATTGTGCTAACTCCTGACTGGCTTGTGCTTGGAGAGCAGCAACAACAATCATCCTTTCTGTCAGAGACATCTGATTGAATGGTTTGTCAAAACTAATATTAAATTGTGGAAATCTCCCTTGGCTTTGAATTTTGGATGTGTCAATTGCCATGAGAATCAGAATTTATGTTGCCTTACCCTTTCCTTTCTCTGGTTCATCATGTTTTTCTTCTACCTTTCTCTCATCCTCAACCTGCAGAGTTTTGTCTTCTTTGGGTGCCTCCTATGTATTGGTGTCACCACTTGGTGAACCAACCTCTACCTCAGTTGATTTATCATTCACCTCAACAGGCTCGACTTCAATAGGATCCAAAAATTATTTCTCTGCAACATCCTGAGTGTCCTCTTCCTTATTTATATCATTTATCAGAGGATTTTCTGACTGAGTGGCTTTATTTTGTGAAACTGTTTCTACTAGTTGGTTCTCAGTAAGAAACTTCTTCCAGATTGCACTGGTTTCTCTCCTTATTTCTCCAACTCTACCAACCATCAAGTTGTTGACTCGGTGCTTTCTCCTGAATTCCTTTTTATTCACTAACAAAATTAATCTATCAATTTCCTCAATAGTGATACCGGTGCACTGATTTACCAATTCACTCTCCTTTATTTCTCTATCCATTTGGCTAGCATATTTTCTCCTAGCATCAATTAAACTATACAAATCTTTTGGAATATATTTTTCTAATTCAATCAATGCTTTACTAAATACATCCATGTACAAAATTACAACTTCTTCAATCTTCCTTTGATCCTTATCATCCATATTCTCACAATATATAGAAATTTTCTTCAAATTTCCATCTTTAATAATTTCATCAATTAATTCTTGAGTAGACAAAGGAGGAATAATGTGATACTTTTTTTGGGTGGTCTTCATGTTACCACATTCTATTGCCTCATCCAGGTCATATTTTGTCTTCTCTCCTCGCTTGGGATTGCTTGTTGGTATAGGATCAGACCTTGCTTTCTTCTCCTTTTCCTCTTTCTTCTCAGCACTAGATTGGGGTTTCCAGACAACCCTAGGAAACTCTCCTTTCTTCGGAGCCTTAAGAATGTCCACATCTGACTTAGTTTCAGGTTGCATTGGAGAAACTGCCACATATTCTCTTTGGGGTTTCTAATTCTTCCTCATAACACTTTTACCCTTTGCAGATGAACTAGAGGGTTTTGATTTAGCAAGAGGTGTCTTCACTAGAGTGGGAAAAGACCTCGTCACCTTTACTTTGATTGGAGCAGGTGTAGTCTTTTGTTTCTTCACTTTTTCAACTGTGTCCCTCGTAGCTCTTGCAGCCCTGACCTTTTCACAAGGGTGACCTTCCTCAACAAGGATGTCCTCTACTATTTTGGCAAGTTTTCTTTTCCTTACCGGTTTGGTGAACTTGGTGTGTAATTCCATTGATTTTTATTGGCAAGTTTCAAACCTTTCTTCTTTAGCATCCACCAAAGCGCTAAGCAGTTGTTGAGCATAAGCATCCAAAGTCCTTGCATCAACCTCATATCCTAGAGGCATTATCCATACTGTCCAAGGTTGAACTACTTCCATAAGACATTCATCTTTGTTCACCATAAAGCAGATTGTCCCCTCATATTTCTTCACAATTTTTTTGGGGATTCTAACTCTTTGTTTCATCTTGTCTTAAAAAGTAGTGAAGAATGCCCACAATGCAACATTTTGATTGTCCCCATTACCAAGTCTATCAAGACCTTGTTTTATCTATTGGGCCACTAGTCTGTCAAAATCCCACTGTACTCTGTCAGTTCTAGGGATCTAATTCATGAAGTAAAGCGCCAGATAGATAACCAAGGAACCAAATTTGAAGACATTATTCTTATCTTCCTTACTTTTCTTCAAATTTATCATAACTCCTCCAATAGAACACTGCACAGGTCATAATGAGCATCTTCTTTGACCATTTGATAGGTTGAATGGATGGCAGTGTCAGATATAGAATTCAGTCGGTTAGACTGGTACACTTTGTAACCAATTACCATCGCAGAAAACTTAACATCATCTTCCTTAATTGTGCTAATATTCATTGAACGCCCATGAAACTCTGCACCGGTTAACTTGTTGACTATAGGGTTTGTGACTTTGCATAACCCTGGCTTGTCACTAGTTTGATTCAAATAGGTTACCACCCTAATCACATATGTAGTGATCTTATAAGGTTGGTCTAGCCATATAAATTCAACATGGATCCTGCTCAATACACACCTCACCCATTTATTTTCATCGAATGATGGAAAGTTTACAAACTAGGTGAAGCCCTTTCTCTATAGTTGCACAAATTTTGGCTTGGGGTTGCCAATCTCATCCATGATGATGTTGGTATATAGGTCCAAAATATCCTCAATGTCGGTCTCCTCAATCTCACAGTGAATGTAGGCTCGTACATCATCACCGTGCAAAACTTCGTGCGTAATGAAAGAGAAAGCTCCAACCAGGTCAACCTCCATGGATTTTTACGGGTGATTCTTCAACACAAGATGGATTCTATCCTTGACCTCAACAACCAGTGGAGTAGCAATGAAAGACGAGGATGGCATTTCAAATTTTCAGAAAACCAAACTCAGAAATGTTCTTCGAAAAATACCTCAATTGAAATACGGATGCCCTAAATCACTCGTCGAATCACTTTTAGTTCTCTGATTGCCTAGAAGTCTTGATCGCCTTGTTCTTCAGATCAAAAACACTATTCACAAAGTGAAGAATGACTCTCATTTTTTGCCTTTTAGCTTTGCAAACCCTAATTTCACTTTAAAATAATTGTGCCTCAGATATTCAACCGGTTGCCCTGTTTAACTATTGGATGCCGAAATCAGCCATCAGAATCCTAGATATCAACTGAAATTCAATTCCTGCCCTCTTTAATCCATCAACTACAGATCTCATAAAGGGGTATTGCAAGATTTTTATGAGTTTTCCTCCCCCTAAGGTCAAAAGTCGATGAAGATTTTGCACCAGGTTCTGGTACATATCCATTATCTGTCTTAGATTCATCCTTCTTTTCCCACATCTTCTTATGCTGATCTCTGATCTCATCTACCTTTTCCTTTCCCTTTTCATCTAATTTATTCTTGTCTACAAGAGCATTATTCTTGCTTCTGCAGTACTTTGCAACGTGATCGGTTTTGTTACATGCTCTGCAAACAACATTATTCTGCATAGGTCTAAAGTTCATTTGATTTGGTCTTGTCCTGTACTGATTAGAGATATGTCCAAACATTCCACAAGAATAGCATCTTCTATTGTGAAATTTATTCAATATTTATCTACACATATTTGACTTGTGTCCAAAATTATTGCATATGAAACACTGACTGGTAAATGTAGGAACATTATTCATGTTGTTCATCATATTGTTATTGTTCATCATTCCATTATTCATCCTACTTTTACATTGACTCACCATATGACCAAATTTATTGTAAGTAAAATATCTACCATTGAATTTATGAGCATCAGGTTGTCTTACCGGAGGATTCTTGCTATTCTTCTGATCAGGTTTTTCATATCCTAGGCCTCGCATATCCTTTCCATATCTCTGACTTTCCATCATCTCATCAAGCCTTGTTGAACTAGCTTTGAATTTGTCTTTGTATTCATTAGCAAAGGCAAGTTCATCCCTCAAGGTAGCAATCTGTCTTTCAAGTTCTTGACCATTATTCCTTGATTATGTCAACTCAAGATTAGAATGATCATTCTAATAGGTAAGCATGAAGCATTCATCATCTCTTTCCTTCAATGATTGTGCCAAATTCTCTTCATTTTTCTTTTGGTCCTCAATCTCCTTAGTCGGTCTCATCACAATAGATTGCATCTCATTCTTCAAAACAACATTCTCTCTCTCTCAAGCTTGTTAACTTCATCAGCTTTGTCCTGGAATTCCATGTTCTGATCTTCTTTCTCCTTCAACTTGTCCATTAATTCCTTTCTCTTTTCTATACAAACACTTGCTTGATCCTTTAGTTCACTAATGAATTCATCAACAACATTTAGGTTCTTCTTTAGGGTACAGATCTCATTTCTAGCTGCATCAAGATCCTCAAGTGCCACATTGAGTTATCTTTGAAAACCAGAATCCTTTGAATCAATCTCCCAAATCTTCATCAAGCGGTTAAACTTCCTCGGAGAAACTAGGATCTGATACCGATTGTTAGAATCATGTATCACTGGGAGGGAGGGTGAATCAGTAATCTGCCAGAATTAAAATCCACAAACTTATTCTTTATCCATCAATTAGTAATGCATAACAAAAAAGAACATAAACATGCAATAAATAAACCACAGATCCACAACACCAGAATTTTTACGTGGAAACCCAGAAAGGGAAAAACCATGGTGGGGTTGGAACATAGAATATTTATGTACTATGGTCAAGAGTACATAAATATTACATAGATGGCGAATGCACTTGCATTTAGGCACACTACCTATAGTTCATTGCTCAATTACAATTGCTCGGAAGGCTACAATCTTCAGGGAAGTCTCACTGACTTACAATTTGATTACAATGAGGAAATACAATGAAATGAACTCTCAAGTAGTATCTGATAATGCAATAATGAGTTTCGGTTAAGCACTGAATCTCTGACTGTCTTCGCTCTGCTAAATACTCCGTTTTTGTCTCATTCAGCTATCGGATTGTCTATGTATCAAATGTGCACGTGAAACTACGCTCAATCGCACCAAAACTAATCGCCACAATACTAATACACCAAAAATCAATTGCCAAATCGATCTTATATATTTGGTATTAACACAAAAATAATCTCCTTCAAGTTGGCTTCAAGAAGTGTAACTTGTAGCTTCAAGTCGACTTCAATCTTGAACACAAACATAGCACTAGACCAAAAGAGTATATTCACACACTTTCTAAGGATCTTCCCATTCACCAAGAACAAATAATCAACCACCAAAATTACCGCAATCATCGGAAATCATTCCGGACCAAAACATTACCGAGATAACACTATTTTCCCAGTTAACTCCAACTTCCGGATAAGATGAATCATGATCACCAGATCATATCTCCAAGAAGAGTTGCCATAAATGACAACCCTAGACCATAAATCAAGCATCGAAAGTCACCGAATGAGTGTCAATTTCCAACAAGATATGCATAAAATGATATTCTTGGGGAGGCTTCAAATCTTTTTGAAAAAATGCCTCAAAGAAATGTTGTGTCTTGGATTGGAATGATTGCAAGATGTACACAAAATGGTTTTCTTGATGAGACTAGGCAATCAAAATGCTTTTCTTGATTGTAAATAGAAGTCACAACAACAAATAAAACATCTACATAATAAAAAATGAATGTATTCAATGTAATCAATTTTTTAAGTTGATTGTTCTCATATATTGTAAAAATATTTTAACCAATATATATTTTCAAATTATTTTATATTCATTTGTATTAAGATTACAAATAATTCTCACTAATAATAACCAATTTACATTCTCGATTTTGTACCCTACAATATATTATTTAGAATATATTTTTCTATCGACGTAACCATTGCACCTCCTTCAGTGCAAGTGCTAGTTATAAATTTGCCTATCATAATATTTAATTCAATCATAAATCGATAAAAAAGGTTGCAAGTGCTTATTGTGTAGATGACAAATAGTGTTTCCTTTGAATAATTACTGTATTGTCAAAAATTGTACACCCTTGCTAGGGTGGTACAATTCCACACTTAGTTTAGCACCCGCCTTAGTGTGTTTGCATCTTGCATTGTAATTTCCCTTTAAGAATTTAATTAAATCTAAAGTCATATTTTATCACTCCCCACATTATAAAATTGGGCCCTTTACTCTAAGTGTGCCCCTTTTTATTTTATTCCTCCAATAAATCATTTAATCATAAACTCTAATTATGTCCTATTTTGACCTTTAAGGCCCAATTTCGCATATCAAAACACCTCGAAATCAGTTGTAACTTTGGGATTCGCTCTAATATCATCATTTCTAATGATCCTGAAAAAATTTGGTGAAAACTTGGTCGGACCATGTGCAAAGTGCACATGCTCCTCGTCTTTTTCCCAAAAATTTGGGAGCATATTCCTATGATATTATAATGCTTAACCCCAAAAGATTGGTGGGAAATTCAAATCCTAGGTCGGCCTAAAGACTAAATTGTCTATATTAAGATCTAGGGTTTCATACATAAGAGGTCTCTTTCTTTATTTGAAGGTAACCAGGATCTATCTATCAGATCTAAGAATCTAAGAGTAGGTTTTTGGAGCATAAGGAGCCTTCTATGTAGTGAAAGAGAAGCTTATGTTGAGTCTTCACACTAGTACATTTGGGCCTAATTTCCGATGGCTAATTGTCAGATTTGCAATGACCAAATGTCGTACTTCCAACAAAATTTACCATCGAAAACTCATCGTCGGGCTACCCGACGATGCCATTTGCGTCGGTCGTCCTACGATGTAATGAACTCATATGACGACGGCTATATTTGCACCCCTCACCACAAATATCGTTGGATTTCCGTTGGATTTCCAACGGATGTTATGATTGCTCCTCGACGACCATCTAACATGGAAGTGATGTTGGATATACAGCATCCTTGTTGGACATTTCATTAGTTGTCGTCGGAAATCTGATGGTGAGAGATGATGTGGGTCAAACGGCTTTACCGTCGGTGAAGAAATCATTGAACGAGTTCTATTTTTAAAAATTGCATTAAACATTTATTATTTATTTGATTCAGTGTTATTTGCAAAAAATGATTATCAATGATATTTCCTTTCTCCAAGAATTGTCTAGGATCTTTCCGTCAGATAATATGTAACATCGAATGACTAAATCTTTTCTTTACAAATGCTTATTTTATTTAATTATTATCTGAGCGTGAATTAAAATTTATATCTGTACGAAAGCAGAACATACAAGCTTTAGAGTCATGTGCAAGCAAATTTCCTAAAAGAAAGCAAGCAGGCATTATCTTGAATGACATGGAAACAAGCTCATCAGTTGCCTAGAAGAGAGCAATTGGAGAAAAGCAGAGGAAAGTGTTAAAGGGTGATAAATAGATAGAAAGTATGCAATACAAACAAACAATGTTTGGAGTGTCTGATGTGCCATCTCTAATTTATGTCCGGAGGGACTAACTGGTTTTGGAGTTCCTGCAAAACCTATTAGGCCACGCTTTGGAGGAAATCAACATGTTCATGCAAGGGGCATCTTTTTTCTATTATGAGAATGATGATTTTGCACCGAAGGATATTTGGAAGTCAATATCCAAAAATTTCTATAGTGTGGAACCAGAGTTGCCGGACTCAAAGTAATTATCAGCTTTCAGAAGACCAAGAGGTTATGTACACAATCTCCCAATAGAAGGGCGATTTCAAGCATTACCTCTCCCCCCCATGACTATTCAGGAAGCACTTCCTCAAACAAAGGACTATTGGCCTCCATGGGATCAAAGAAAAAAATTGAAGCATAGACTCTAGACGATGTGGTTGTGTCCTTCGTGAAGAACTCTGCACTATAATTGAAAATTCATGAGGGAAACTGCAAGATAGTGAAGAAAAATACAATCTTGAAAAGTGGGAAGAATGGATCTTGGTTTGGGTGGGACCAAGTCAGGTGGCTCCTCTAGAGGTTGACGAGATAGAAATCATATTAGGATTTGAAAAAGATCACACTCGTGGAACTTTGTTTGCGAGTGATCGATTGTGGTGTTTGGGTAATGCATTCCAAATAGATACAGTTGTATGCCATCAGGATAAAAGTCTTAAATCAAGACATTACCCATTTGGAATGCAACTATATCTATTTGGAATGCATCACCCAAACACCGCAATCAATCACTCGCACACAAAGTTCCATGAGTGTGATCTTTTTCAAATCCTAATATGATTTCTATCTCATCAACCTCTAGAGGAGCCACCTAACTTGGCCCCACCCAAACCAAGATCCATTCTTCCGACTTTCCAAGATTGTATTTCTCTTCACTATCTTGTAGTTTCCCTCGTGAATTTTCAATTATAGTACAAAGTTCTTCACGAAGGACACCACCACATCGTCTAGAGTCTATGCTTCAATTTTTTTCTTTGATCCCATGGAGGCCAATAGTCCTTTGTCTAAGGAAATGCTTCCTGAATAGTCATGGGGGGGAGAGGTAATGCTTGAAATTGCCCTTCTATTGGGAGATTGTGTACATAACCTCTTGGTCTTCTGAAAACTGAAAATTACTTTGAGTCCACCAACTCTGGTTCCACACTATAGAAATATTTGGATATTGACTTCTAAATATCCCTCGGTGCAAAATCATCATTCTCATAATAGAAAAAAGGTGCTCCTTGCATGAACACATTGATTTCCTCCAAGCGTGGCCCAATAGGTTTCGCAGGAACTCCAAAACCAGTTAGTCCCTCCAGACATAAATTAGAGACGTCACATCAGACACTCCAGACATTGTTTATTTGTATTACATACTCTCTATCTATTTATCACCCTTAAACACTTTCCTCTGCCATTCTCCAATTGCTCTCTTCTAGGAAGCTGATGAGCTTGTTTCCATGTCATTCAAGATAATGCCTGCTTACTTTCTTTTAGGAAATTTGCTTGCACATGACTCTTCAACTTGTATGTTCTGCTTCCGTACAGATATAAATTTTAATTCATGCTCAGATAATAATTAAATAAAATAAGCATTTGTAAAGAAAAGATTTAGTCATTCGATGTTACATATTATCTGGCAGAAAGATCCTAGACAATTCTTGGAGAAAGGAAACATCATTGATAATAATTTTTTGCAAATAACGCTTAATCAAATAAATTAAAAATGTTTCATGTAATTTTTAAAAGTAGAACTTGTTCAATGCTTTCATGCACCGACAGCAAAGCCGTTTGACCCACACCCTTATCCATAATAGAACAAATCAATATAATAGGCTATTATAAAGAATATATACAAAAATATGAAAGAACATTAAATTACCATTACAAACCCATAAACCATTAAATAGTGAAAATAGATATAAATTTGTAAATATCTCCCTATAAACACCACAACCATAACCAAAGCAAAAAAAATTCTTACCTGCAAAAACTAAGTAGCTGGTGAGTTGCAAGTCTACAACATCTCTCAGATGATCAAACCATTTCTTAATTTTGTTCTTTTGATTAGTCAATGGATTTAGTTGCATGTACAATTTTTCTATTTGAAGCCTTATGTTTCCCTATATTTGAGACTTAATAAAATTCTTGTGAGTAGGAAATTGATTCAGGAGTTACGTGTGAAGAATTTGGCAAAGTAAATGATGAAAATCAAACTCAAATTTTATCTGTCTTGAAAGCCTTTTATCCTGATGGCATTAAATTAAAGTTCTTTCTCTATTTTCTGGTGATCTCTGGAGCAGAGGTTTCTTTGCATCGACTTGGGATACATTTAACTTGTGTTGTATCTGCAAAAATATGTATCCTAGGATGATGCAAGGCAACCTCTGCTCCACCAATACCAGATAGAAGATAAAGTACTTTAATTTAAAGCCATCAGGATAAAATGCTTTCAAGACATATATTAGGTATAAAAGGAAGCCTACCCTGTCATTTGAAGGGGTTTACCTATAATTCAAGTGATCTCTTAATTATAAAATCAATTCAATTCCAAGTGAACAGGCAATCAAGCATTTATCAAGAATTGAAGGAGAAATCAAGTTAATAAAGATATCATCTTTTAAATTAAGAAATGGGCAAGAGATTAAGAATACAAACCTTCCATATTGCACACTTCAAGGTATATTAAAATCAGTTTAAAGTGTATTCATTAGGGACCTTTCATAAAATATTCTCAACTTACACATCATAAAAGGATCTTAAAATATTCATTGTTTATAATGATAAGAATTTGGTTGTTCCATACACCTTCCTTTACTATTTTAAAAATATCATCGACCAAAATATTGTGCAGCAGTAGCATGGAGTGCATTTCATCTATTTTATGCCTAAATATTTCATCATACCACTTTCTTTTCAAAGGTGACTAATCGATTGCGGTGTTTGGGTAATGCATTCCAAATAGATCCAGTTGCATACCATTTATCTGTCTTGATTAAATACTTGTATCCTGATGGCATTAAATTAAAGTTCTTTCTCTATTTTCTGGTGATCTCTGGAGCAGAGGTTGCTTTGCATCGACCTGGGATACATTTAACTTGTGTTGTATCTGCGGAAATATGTATCTTAGGACGATGCAATGCAACCTCTGCTCCACCAATACTAGATAGAAGAGAAAGTACATTAATTTAAAGCCATTAGGATAAAATTCTTTCAAGACATATATTAGGTATAAAAGAAAGCCTACCCTTTCATTTGAAGGGGTCTACCTACAATTCAAGTGATCTCTTAATTATAAAATTAATTCAATTCCAAGTGAATAGGCAATCAAGCATTGAAGGAGAATTCAAGTTGGTGCAGATGCATTTGGAAGACCAAAGGACTCAATGAAGCCATTAAAGACTTTTGAAGGTCTTAGGAGTGAAGAGCCAATCAATTATGATGTCTTAAGGGGGCAGCCTTAAATTGTTGGCATTTGGCATTATAATAGACAATGGGAGATTGTTGGCTTTTCAATAAGGACATTGAGAAGGTTGTTGATGATTATGGATATAACTGATTAAGGATGATTTACTGTCTTAATATTATTATTTTGTCATTGATGTCAAGAAATTGATTTTCTAATTCAGTATGATGTTGCCATATCTTGAGAAGTATGATTTGATTAGTATAAAGATGTCGGTAAAAGACAGAGAAAGAATATGATGAATAAGGGGATGAATAAGGTATTCAATGGGCAACTATTACCGAGTCAGACAATGATGAGATCATGATGTTTAGATTGTTTTAACATCATACATATGTTGTAAATTGTAAGGTTAATACTATACTATGTTACCGAGCAAAGAACCTAGTCAGTAAACCCTAAGGAACCTAGTCAATAAACCCTAAGGTTATCACTATCGGTTAATGAAGGCAGAATGTCTACTGAGTGAAGTTTAGTATTTACCGAGTTGTTACCGAGTTGTAACTAAGATGTAACATAATACAGTAAATGGTTACATTCGTTATTTAATGAAGGAAGCTGATGAGTTGGAACTAATTAAATGATTGGTATGTTGTGCACGAAGTTTGTTAATGAATCTATGGCAAAGGAAAATCGGCATAAAGATCTACAACTTAGATTGAACCGCATTACCCTAGCACAAGTTCCAAGAAATGTATGCAAGTTCCTAGGCAAGGTAAAACATTTTTCAGATCGAAGGATACATTGAACCTAGACAAGATTGAAGATCTAATGGCTGTGATTGATCATGGGAAATGTGATCAAGGAGATTAAGCGGTTGGCTAATTGTTTATAAATAGGAAACTGTTGATAAACAATGTATGCGGGCAAGTGTATGCACAGGGATACTACATAGTGATTACCGAGCACAAAAGCTTGAAGACCTGTTTGAATAACATAGTATAGAAGCCCAGCAGATGGACAAGATTAGTTCTATGTCTAGATTGTATTGAGAAAATAAGAATCTGCTTTAGCATTTTAGATGTGTAGTTGCAGATAAATTTTTATTACTGTTATTTTGTGAAAGTGACAGAAAATCTCTTAACCGAGTGGACTTAACAGTCTTATTTGTAAAACCCTCTAGCAAGGTGACATTCTGATTGAGTGTTTGAAATCCTTTAACAAGGTGAAGATCCTAACAGATCTGAGGGAAAACCCTTAACCGGGTCATATCTAGCAATGTGTTTGTAATCTTTAACAAGATTTGCTTTTAACCGAGCATACTCTAGAAGAGTATATTTCTTAGTGGGTCCGAAATCCCACATTGGTTTTTCCCTATTTGGGTTTCCACGTTAAATCTGGTGTTATGAGGTTTATGATATTTATATGCTTTTGAGTTTGCATGCTTAGCAATTTTGGTTATATCACTAAAGTATATGTTACTGAGGTTGAATCTGATGTTTTTATGGAAGATTAAGTTTGTATGATTCACCCCCCCCCTCTCATCTTGTTGGCTATTGGATCTGTACTTACATTAAGTATCAGAACTATCAATTGGTATCAGAGCTCTAGACTCCGGAAGAAAAGTTTAAAGGTACTTGAGGCAAAGATCCAAAGATGTATAAGAGGGATGCAACGAAGCTGAACAAGTCAAGTTTCTCTACATGGCAGAAAAGGATGAAGCTGCACCTATTAGGAGTTGGAGAATATGTTGTATATTATCTGGAGAATGATTTCATCACACCGAGCACCTATCCATTGACTATGGAAGAAATAAAGGCAAAGAAAGAACATATCCAAGCAATGATTGAAATAACATCTGCATTGACCGACTCAGAGTTTAATGATCTAGAAGGTTGCAATGATGCAAAGGCAATGTGGGACAGGCTCATATCTATATATGGCGGTGATGAACATGTTCAAAGAGAAAAAGTAGACAGTCTAAGAGGACAACTTGAATCTATGAGGATGAATGAAGGTGAGAACATAACCCAGTACAGTACAAGACTAAAGGAGATTGTCAATCAAATCAAAGGAGGAGGTGGAACTATTGAAGAAAAGGATATAACAAGTAACTTGTTAAGAACCCTTCTACCGGCTTATGCAATCCGAGTCTCTGCAATCAATGAATTGAGGTCTGTACCTAATATGCCAGTTTCTTTAGATGCTACTATTGGTAAGCTACATGCATTTGAGTTAAGTAACTTTGATAATAGTGGATCTTCGGTAAATAAAGTTGAATCTGCATTTAGTTCTTTTCATCTTGATGAATCTAATGATTACAATGAAAGAAAGTATAAGTACTCTGAAGGAGATCACAGTGGAGCAAGTGAAAGATTTTGTAAGAACATGGAAGATGTACACAAACTGTATGAGGAAATAAGAAAGCAGGAAGAGTTTGAAGCACTATTAGCCAGAAGGTTACCGAGAGGCAAAGGTAAGTATAAAGGAAAACTACCTTTGAAATGTTTCAATTGTGATAAAATAGGACATATGGCATCTAACTATCTTGACAAAGATTCTTCTGAAAAGAGAGATTATCGAGATGACAGACAGAAAGATAATCATTATAGAGGACACTGAGACTTCAGAAGAAGAGATAGAAAGACATGCTTAATAGCCGATGAGGAATCCAACGATGATAAATCAGATGAAATTGATATAGAGGAAGTAGTTTATGTGGCTATCAAAGATGGATCAGATGAAGAAAGGTATGAAGAAAAATCCCTAATATCTCACATAAATAATAATGATTCTTGGATCATAGATAGTGGATGCTCACATCATATGACAGGTGATAAACACAAGTTTGTTATGTTAGAAGATTATGATGGAGGCTATGTAAGATTTGGTAATGATGCACCATATCCAGTAAGAGGTAAAGGATCTATAACACTTCTTGACAATGCAAGATGCAATGATGTTTATTGGGTTGAAGGTTTGAAATACAATTTGTTGAGTGTAGCACAGCTAAACAATACAGGATACCGAATAGAATTTCAGAAAGGAATTGTCAAAGTTCATGACAAGCATGGAAAGTTAGCTGCTACCGGGACACAAACAAAAGGTAATACATTTCACCTTGACTCAACTTGGAATAAATGTCTGTATGCAAAGATAGATGATACCTGGTTATGGCATAAAAGGTTTTGTCATGTAAATTTTGATAATCTGATCAAAATAAGTAAGAAGCACCGAGTAAGAGGTCTACCGAGTCTTGAAAAACCTGAGAATGCTATGTGTCGAGGATGCCAGATGGGTAAGATGACAAGATAAAGCTTTACAAGTAAGTCTTACACTTCTAAGGGAATTTAAGATCTTGTGCACACTGATCTTTGTGGTCCTATGAAAGTTTAGAGTTATTATGGTGATAAATATTTCATATTATTTGTGGATGATTACTCAAGGATGATGTCAGTAATGTTTTTAAAAGAAAAATCAGAAGCTTTTCAAATGTTTAAATGGTACAAGGCAAGAGTTGAAAATGAAACAGGAAGACAACTGAAATGTCTTAGATCAGATAGAGGAGGAGAGTTCACATCTAATGAGTTCAACTTATTCTGCAATGATCATGGTATTAAAAGACAGGTCTCTGCATCGAGAATTCCACAGCAAAATGGAATAGCTGAGAGAAGAAACAGATCTATGGTGGATTGTGTCAGAACCCTAATGATTGAAAAGAAAGTGCCACAAACATTTTGGAGAGAAGCAATAAGCACAACAGTTTACACCCTGAACCAAGTACAACTGAAGAAAGGTACTTTGAAGACACCATATAAAATCTGGTATGACAAGAAACCTAATGTAAGTTATATTAAAATCTTTGGAAGTAGATGCTATGTACACAAAGATGATAGAAATGGCAAGTTTGATCAGAAAAGTGAAGGAGGAACATTTCTAGGTTATTCTTCTAGAAGCAAAGCATTTAAATGTCTGATCAAATCATCTAACAAAATAGTAGAAAGTGCAAATGTGAAAATTGATGAATTTGCAGATAGAAATGATGAAGGAAATTCCAAAGAACCAGAAAATTATGATGAATTTGTCTATATTCAACTGACAAGTCCTACCGAGAAAACTGTTGAAGAAAATGAAGAGAATATCCAGTTACCGAGTAATGAAGAAGATCATATAGAGCCTACCAAGCCTGTATTATCCAAGTATGTCAGAAGACATCATGCACCAAGTCAGGTTATAGGAGATAAGGATGATCCAGTGATGACAAGGAACAAACTGAGATAGAACACATGTCTGATATCTGAATTTGAATTGACAATAGTGAAAGAGGCATTTAACAATGAAGATTGGATAAATGCCATGATAGAAGAGATTGATCAAATCAAGAAGAATGACATGTGGACACTAATCCCAAGATCGAAGGACAAAAATGTAATCGGTACAAAGTGGATTTTCAAAAACAAGCTAAATGAAAAAGGTGAGGTTATTCGAAATAAAGCAAGACTAGTATGCAAAGGTTATGCTCAAGAAGAAGGAATTGATTCTGGTGAAACTTTTACACCTGTGGCTAGACTTGAAGGAGTAAGAACATTGTTGGCATATGCTGCTTTCAAAAACTTCAAGGTATATCAAATGGATGTAAAATCTACATTTTTGAATGGAATATTAGAAGAAGAAGTTTTTATTGAACAACCTGAAGGATTTGTTGAAGACAAGAATAAAGATCAGGTATGTAAATTGAACAAAGCTTTATATGGTCTGAAACAAGCACCTAGAGCATGGTATGAAATATTACACTTTGATTTGATTAAGATTGGTTTTATAAGGACAAGTGAGAATAGCAATATGTACATGAAGAATGATGAAAATGGAATACTGATCTTAGCCATATTTGTTGATGATACTATATTTTGTGGAAATGACTCTTTATGCAAGAACTTTAGAAATGAAATGAGCAAAGAATTTGAGATGTCATTAATCGGTGAGATAAAGTATTTTATAGATTTACAGATACTACAAATGAAAAATGAGATTTTCATTACTCAATCCAAGTACATAAAGGAAATCTTGAAGAAATTTGGAATGGAGGATTCAAAACCAGTAAGTACTCCCATGACTACCAACTGTAAACTATCAAAGAATGATGAATCTGCATCTGTTGATGAGACACTTTACCGATGCATGATTGGAAAGTTGCAATATGTTGTTCATAGCAGGCCAGACATAGCACATGCAGTAGGTATAGTTGCAAGATTCTCTGCTGATCCTAAGGAAACACACATGATAGCAATCAAAAGAATTTTTAGATACTTGAAAGGAACTGAAGATTATGGCTTAGTATATCAGAAAGGAAATGATTTTTATTTAAAAGTGTATACTGATGCTGATTGTGCCGGCAACATTGATGACAGAAAAAGCACAAGTGGAGGAGCTTTCTTTTTAGGAGAAAGACTAGTGAGTTGGCTTAGCAAGAAACAAGGATGTGTTTCACAATCAACAGCAGAAGCTGAATACATTGCTGCGGCATTGAATTGTACCAACATAGCATGGATCAAACAACTGTTGGAAGGTATAAATGAGAAAGTTATCGAGCCAGTAACTATATTCTGTGACAATACTAGTGCCATTAACATTTTGAAAAATCCTGTTATGCACTCTAAGACAAAGCACATCTCTATCAAATATCATTATCTTAGAGAAGAAGCTCAAGAGAAGAAAGTGGTGTTGGAGTATGTTAGCACAAAGGAACAAATAGCAGATATCTTCACCAAGCCACTACCAAGGGACACTTTTGAGTATCTCAGAAGTAAGTTAGGGGTCCTACCCCTATCTTCTACTCAGTGACCGAGTTCGGTGAAAGCATCAATTCGATGACTCTACAGAATATCTTTTAGGATTTGATGCTGATTTACACACTTTAGGATGTTTTCTAAAGGTGTACAGGAAACAGGAATTGAAGACAAAATGCTCTAACCGAGACTAAGTTGACACATTACAGTAGGAATTTGCTTCATACAGGAAGAAATTATGTTTTAGTTCTTTACTTTGTTTTTGGCATTGTTGTCAAAGGGGGAGAAGACTGAAGAAGATTGAAGAAAAAGGGGGAGAAGACTAGAGAAAAGAGGAGAAGTCTAATGTATGGGGGACAATTATGATGACAGTAAGAGAGCATTTCAGAATCTCACAAACAACTCACAACAATCCAAATCAATTAGGTCAAATCAATTGGTTTTGCCATCAATGCCAAAGGGGGAGATTGTTGGCATTTGGCATTATAACAGACAATGGGAGATTGTTGGCATTTGGCATTATAATAGACAATGGGAGATTGTTGGCATTTCAATAAGGATATTAAGAAGGTTGTTGATGATTATGGATATAACTGATTAAGGATGATTTACTGTCTTAATATTATTATTTTGTCATTGATGTCAAGAAATTGATTTTCTAATTCAGTATGATGTTGCCATATCTTGAGAAGTATGATTTGATGAGTATAAAGATGTCGGTAAAAGACACAGAAAGAATATGATGAATAAGGGGATGAATAAGGTATTCAATGGGTAACTATTACCGAGTCAGACAATGATGAGATCATGATGTTTAGATTGTTTTAACATCATACATATGTTGTAAATTGTAAGGTTAATACTATACTATGTTACCGAGCAAAGAACCTAGTCGGTAAACCCTAAGGAACCTAGTCGGTAAACCCTAAGGTTATCACTATCGGTTAATGAAGGCAGAATTTCTACCGAGTGAAGTTTAGTATTTACCGAGTTGTTACTGAGTTGTAACTGAGCTGTAACAGAATACATTAAATGGTTACATGCGTTATTTAATGAAGGAAGCTGATGAGTTGGAACTGATTAAATGATTGGTATGTCGTGCATGAAGTTTTTTAATGAATATGTGGCAAAGGAAAATCAGCATAAAGATCTACAACTTAGATTGAACTGCATTACCCTAGCACAAGTTCCAAGAAATGTATGCAAGTTCCTAGGCAGGGTAAAACATTTTTCAGATCGAAGGATACATTGAACTTGGACAAGATTGAAGATCTGATGGCTATGATTGATCATGGGAAATGTGATCAAGGAGATTAATCGGTTGGCTAATTGTTTATAAATAGGGAACTGTTGATAAACAATGTATGCGGGCAAGTGTATGCATAGGGATGCTACATAGTGATTACCGAGCACAGAACCTTGAAGCCTATTTGAATAACAGAGTATAGAAGCCCAACAGATGGACAAGATTAGTTCTATGTCTAGATTGTATTGAGCAAATAAGAATCTGCTTTAGCATTTTAGATGTGAAGTTGCAGAAAGATTTTTATTACTGTTATTTTGTGAAAGTGACAGAAAATCTCTTAACTGAGTGGACTTAATAGTCTTATTTGTAAAACCCTCTAGCAAGGTGACATTCTGATTGAGTGTTCAAAATCCTTTAACAAGGTCACTTCTAACAAGGTGAAGATCCTAACAGATCTGAGGGAAATCCCTTAACCGGGTCACATCTAGCAATGTGTTTGTAATCTTTAACAAGATTTGCTTTTAACCGAGCATACTCTAGAAGAGTATATTTCTTAGTGGGTCCAAAATCCCACAGTGGTTTTTCCCTATTTGGGTTTCCATGTTAAATCTGGTGTTATGAGGTTTATGATGTTTATATGCTTTTGAGTTTGCATGCTTAGCAGTTTTGGTTATATCACTGAAGTATATGTTACCAAGGTTGAATCTGATGTTTTTATGGAAGATTAAGTTTGTATGATTCACCCCCCCCTCTCATCTTGTTGTCTATTGGATCTGTACTTACATTAAGTATCAGAACTATCATAAACAACACACACTAAACTTTGACTTCTTAGGTGTGCTGTGGGCCCATTCCTTCCCTTGATGTCCCTTCCTGTTCATTTCCATTAAAAAGACAATCACTGTTAGCATTTGAATTCAAACCGTGTTCCCGTGTTTGATTGCATAGAACAAAGTATTGAAATGTTTGGTGAGATGCATCAAAGAAACACGATCTGTGACATAGTAAGTATGGTATTTGTCTTTTTGATATGTTGTGGATAATTTTTTTTTTATTATTATTTTTTTTTTTTATCAAGCGCTTTTTTTACTGGAGCTATGAACCAGTGAGATCACAAGGAGGACCTCATCTCCGAAATGATGGTCAAGGCATCCTCTTTGAAGCACCTATACAACTTGAGAGCACAACTGTCAATTTCCTAACCAACAAATGTAGAGTAATCGACCAACCAGCATCAAGGGGACCAAGAGCATGCTCCAAATTTATTATTCGCACACTCCTCAGCGTGCACCAACAATGAATAACCTCTCCGACCAATTCAAGGGACCGGCGGGGGACGGTGGGGGCGGTCAGCAGTGAATGGCCAAGTCAACAGACTGGCGAGGGCCGGCGGGGGTGGTCAGCAGGGCGAGGGCCAGTAGGAGTGGAGAGGGGCCAAGCCCTGAGCTTTGAACTCTTGACCTCCCCTACGGGAGGCTCGCAGCTGTAGTGTTGCACTATGGGGTGAACCCCATGTTGTGGATAATATTAATCAAATATGGAATTTTTTTGATGCTATATACACTATGTTTTGGATTGAATTTAGATAAGAAAAGAGGCAATGGAAGAATAAAAGAGGCACACAAAGGAAGAAGAGTGAAATAGGTGGTTTGGGATGGAGGTTGCAAGTATATATGATAATTCATATGGATATTTTGTTGTCTATAAAGAGGCAAATAAGCTATCACAACTTCAACTTGAATGAATGCCTCATCTACAAAAGAAAAAGGTACCTCTAATGGTTTCAAAATTTGTCAAAATATTTATGATATACCAAATAATCAAGTGGAATATCCTTTAGGTAACTAATATTATCTTCAAACTATTTATTTTGATTTTCATCATATATGGACCTAATTGCCCCACCTTTAGGAGATAACTATAGGAGATAATTTATTATATTTAAAAGTCCATCATAAATAAATTAATTATACATGCTATGTCAATGTTTACTATCACAAATTGATTTTAATTCATTTATCTACATGAATACACTCTTTATTTATTAGCCATAGGAATGGAGCACTCACATGGGCAAACAAAATGCTAGGTTTGAGAAAAATAGTTAAGAGATTGGATATTTTTTTTTATATTTTCCAAATGGCTTGAGTATAATGATAATATAATTTTTAAAATAGGTTTATATCACTTTCCTTTGACTTGGTCATGGAAGATCATCTAAACCCCGAATGCACCTTCATCTTTAAAAACATGTAGTTTAAGGTCAATCATTCATATCTATCTTATCAAACATTAGAGGAGTGAGCTTCTAAAAGTAAGAAGTACCAAGATGCGTGGTCTAGTAAAAATTTTGTAGTCCTAAATCACTCAAAATCATAACCAAGATTTTTGCATTGCATATCTATCATTTATTTCAATTTATTATTAAACCAAAGAAAATAGGAATCATTAAAATCCATAATTCCCTTTAAAATATTATTCATATCTAAGAAGGCATGGAGTGGGATGAGTATTCATAGAAATAACCCTTTATCCTTTCCATGTGCATTTCCCTTGGTTTTAGTCCCATTTTTTCTTAATTTTATTCAAAACAAAATTTATAGATGCCTCTACTTGTCTCACCATTCATTAATTGTTTGGGATTTTCATTCCATTCACCAAGGTTGGCATCTATTCTAGGACTCTATGTCATGGCCAAGCTAAATGATTTGACTCTAGTTTCTCTCCAATCTAGTCACCTAGTAGCATGTGAAATCTATCTCTTCCTAATTATTATTCTCTCCATCTTGTTAATGACCATTTCATTAATGAATCCTTCCTCATAATTTTGGACAAGTGAGACAATGTTAGCTCAAGGAATCTTTTCAATCCTCTTTCAAGATTCTTTCCCAAGTAATAATCTTGCATATTGGAAAATAAGTTACGCTCCTATTTTTCCAAGCTAATCTTCCTTATAATGTTTAGATTTACTCTAAAGTGCTCATTGTGACTCATGATTACTACTCTTCCTATTAGTCTCATTCCAATATCTCCTACAAAAATATGGAATGATTACATTTATATTTTATTTGTGTCTCCTAAATATCCACAAAATTTGGAACAATAATACAATTTTTTAATAATATTTAATTGTAAAAGAAAGGATTAAAATGGAACTAAACACTCTAAATAAATTAATCAGGGTTAAAGGGATAAACTAGGATCAATTCATGAAGGCAAGATCTATTATCTCAAAATTAATAGATTCATGCAAGAAAAGAAATATTAAATCTAGAGATAAAATTATTGAAAAATTTAGCTAGCTAAAAGTGAAAGAATGTTGTCAAGCTCTCATTTTTGCACAGACTGGAAGAATGCTGGCAAAGGTTGTTGGCCATTGTAGGGTCCAACTTTATACCCACCGATCAGATTTCATTGGAATTTTGTAAATACATTTCAACAAACATTGTTTGTGCATATCCTGCAATCATAGCATTTCATTAGACCACATTTCTTTGAGGCATCTAACCAAATAGTTCATTTCTTAATTATAAAATCAATTCAATTCCAAGTGAGCAGGAAATCAAGCATTCATCAAGAATTGAAGGAGAAATCACTATTGAACTTACCCCTATCTCATATAACCCTATGTTGGCTAGGCCCCACAATAATTAGAAGATCCTAATTACTACTATCCTAAACCTTGCATTGTCCGTCACAATTTCACAGTGAGTTGAGTTAATTAGTCCATTAGTGAGATTGGGAAAGAGTTTGGTATTGAGTAGGTGTTGGTGGAAGGTTTAAGGAGGTACACTATCATCATAATTAATGTTAGAGAGTGTTGTGTGAAGAAGAATGGCCACGAAAGGAGTGACTGTCCTAGCTAAGTGCCTGAGACTGTCACAAAAAGTGAGTGTTGTAGCAGTGACTCTTCCTTTGACCTTTGTGTGTTTGGGAGGGTAAAGACCCATGGTGGTATATGTTGAGTGGTTGGGAGGGTAAAGACCCACATATCAACTATCTACTTTGACATCCTAGGATGGTGTCCACCTACTCTAAAACCTTGTGGGCACTCTTTGTCTAATACTAACATATACATAACATGTGCCTCTCATATAACCCTATGTTAGCTAGGCCCCACCATAATTAGAAGATCCTAATTACTAAAAACACTAGATTCTCCCCTAAAAGGTTGTTGAGTCATAGAAGGCCTAGCTTGATAGCCCTATAGTCTCTCATACCTAAAATGAGAGACTTTTCCATAGCTGGTTACAAACTTCTCTCATGCCTCTTGTGTCCTCCCATGTACCTCCTTTTCCATAAGAGACTTTTCCATAGCAACCCTAAAGTCACTTGGATTGGCCATGTGTAGGAAAACTGAAATTTTGGGCTTTCCACCCCGTAATGAAATAATTGACAAGTAACTTGTCTTGAATGTAATATACAAACTACAAAAACTAACTCTCATGTTGAGCCACTATGAAACCTTATCATGTAAATTGTGAAACTCATCTATGCATCTCTGTCAAATTTTTTTTGAAATAGAACACACTTTGAAGCACTCCAAAATGGTATCTAGAGAGGGTTTCCAATGTGAGTTGGTGCATTTTATCCTCCCAGTACCACAAGGTGGAATCAAGTCCTCTCAAAAATTGCATTGAAAATTATGCCTGTAAGTTGCTCACATATAGATGCAACCCAAAGCATAAGTCCAAGCTAAGTAACCAAGAATTAACCTCAACCCCATTTGTGGATCTTAAAAATATAGAGGATTGGAGATGAAGCAACTCTCGAATATGATCCTTTGGCTCATGATATGTGATTTATATAGTCTATACCTCTTGTATTTATGCATGATGAGGCTAGGTAATGTGTATTCATCAATATTCTATCTCTTCTATGTGTATTTCCCAAATTCAAGGTGAACTCCTAATAAGCTCCCAAGATGCAAGTATATGCTCCTCTACTACAAGTGGATCCTCATGGCTTGTAAGATTTGAGGTCCATACTCGGGCTACTCATCTTGGTGAAAACTATCAAAGTGATATGACCCTTCCTTCCACTTCCTACACCCTATTTTCTAACCCACACCTCATAGCCTTTACCTCACTTCCTATCATTATTACCTTCCATCTACCTTTCATATCCCCTATCTTAACCTCCTCCACTTTCCTACATCCTATCCTAAAAATTAACCTCATACACACTTACTTTTACTTCACCTACCTAACCCCATTCCATCCTTCACATCCTTAATTTATCTCCCCCCATTCACTTTCCTACCTTCCAAACCCCTAACATATCCTAACTTACTCTTTCACCATTACATCCTTCATCACTTACCTCCCTATCTTACCTCCCTATCTTATCATATTTCACCATTTTATACCACCTTCCTAATGGTACACTTATTCTCCCTTCAAAAACACCGACAAAAAATAGCACTTGATCACTACACAGTGCTTTGACAGTTCTGCAATAGGGATATCACCTCAATTTGTACATATTCACCTCAATTTGAGTAGTAGCAGATATCGGGGCATAGAGCAGTGAAGGACAATTATAGTAGTAGTTGCCCATAGGATCATGAGATGGATCTATCACCGAGGCTGCTTTCTTTGTTGCCTCTGCTGGACAAAGGGAAGTAGTGAGGAACAACTAAGACCTCTCCTTGCAGGGGTTGTCCATTCTAGATAAAGGTTCAACTTCACTGCTTCAGATTCTGGGATAACCTTCATTCAATGTGCGGTGTCGCCCAAAAAAACCACTGTTATATATGAAAAATATATCCCTGTCCAACATTCTCGAAGATGAAATGTAGGTTGGTTTCTCTGCAGCTACGGGAGTCATTTATGAAGAGAATTATATCCTGGCATGGAGCTTTACTACAAATGGAGCCACCCCATCCTTGAATACATCTAATCTTCCATCCTTTATGCAGAGAAAATCCAAGAGCTCAAACACAAGACTTATAGCTGGCATAAGCACAACTTGTGTCATCCTCATTCTCCTCGTAGTGGTAGGAGCATCACTTGGCCGGTTGAAGAGAAACCAGTATAGAGATATCATCAAAGAATGGGAAGAGGACTATTGGCCTTGTTGGGTCTCAAATCAATAGATTGGATAGGTTCTAAGGAAATGCCAACTCCTATGCTCAAACCTTCCAATTGACTTGGCCAACTTATAGAGTGAACCTATTTGGTTACTAACTCTCTCACTTTAGGCTCTGCAGGACCTAGGCGGGTATACCTACTCACTAGTTGTTCCTTCAACTAATGCTTTTTATAGTAGATTTAGTGTCTTAATCTGATGTCTCCTAGTCTTAGAATGGCATAAGTTTCTTAAACAAACTAACTTCAGATGTGTGTATTGATCTATGTATCTTACAAAAGTATATATGTTACACTTTGGCTAAATTACCTACTATACCTACTCTACTAATCCTAATGCTTAAAAGTAAAGGGTAACTGGTATGGTTAAAGGGTTTGTTTACAAATGATCAGTGCCTTTCCTCTTATTTGGGCTACAGAGTCTTATATTTCTTTGAAGGACTTATTGTGTAAACTTATGAGACAGTTTTTAAACCCACCACCTCTCGATGAGTCTGTCAGTTACTGTTTCTTATGAGCTCTACTTCAATGTCTATATTGTAAACTGCTTGAATGGATTTAACCCTAACTTTTAAGAGACCATCCAAGGAAGAAATACAAGGAACAATTACAATTCACAAGTAAATCTTTTTGATCCAAATCTACAATATGAAACACAGAATTTTACTGGAAGAACACGAATAACCTTATCCACTTTTAGATAATATCATAAGCAACTACCTTCTAAAAATATGTTAACTCTCAACACATATGAGAAAGAAAATGCAACTGGTTATTTTGATAAAAAGTTTTAAAATACAAAATTGCCTCCACCTCTTCTCTCTTTATCTTCTTTGTTTTTCTTCTCTCTTTACATTTTACATCACACATATATATGTGTTTGAATGGTTTTCATACCCCTTTGGGTGAAAAGACACCCCCCTTTTAAATAAAAATAATTCCAAATCCCGAAATTGCCTTAGTTTATGTAATTAATTGTCACTTTACAAGTTGTTTAGGCATATTAGAGGTATTTTAAGGCTATTTTATGGGTATATAATGGATAAATGGTCTTTAAATGATGTAAATACCCCCTTTGGTGCTTCACACTCCATTGTTTATGCCCATTATTGTGTTTATGTTATGGTTTCATATTGTGCAACAAATATAAAATATATTACTTGTACCTATTCAATATATATATATATGTATATATATATTTAGAATTTTTCTTGCTCCTTGTCTTGGAATTTGGAATTCTAAAAAATTGCAAATTTTAGGGTTCCAACAGGCCTCACAGGTTTAAGTATAAAGAACTACATATTTCAACCAAGGGCTTCAGAGATGAAGAACTTTTGGGATCTAGAGGCTTCAACCAAGTCTACAGAGGAGTTCTTCCCACAAACAGAATCCAGGTAGCGGTGAGATGTATTCCAAGAGAAACAGATGATGGGGTTAAGGAATTCATAGCAGAGATCTCTAGACTTGGTCACCTTCAACATTGAAATCTTCTACAGGTCAGAGGGTTGGTCGCTTCTATAGTCATGTCTGCGAGAACAATGATAAATGGAGAGAGGGGTTATGCCAGGGCCCCTACTATTGTATGCCCCTACTATTCTATGGTGGAAGAAGATCTATTCCATCTGATTTTTTTTTGGTCGGAGGATCGATCCATAGTTGTTACGCTCCATCCCAGGGAAGAGGGATTGAAGTCGGTCCAAAGGATGGAGGTAGTTCACCCCCGGTTGAGCAAGTTAGGTTCTGGACAGTTCAGTTGAAGGGAGGGAGGCTCTTAGGGAACCCTAACAAAATACAAAAACAAAAACATAACAAAATTCCTAACAAAACACAAAAACAAATAAAAAACATAACAAAATTCCTACCATAATGAGGCTGCAGGAAAGTTTCCCATTGTTTGGTATCCTGGTATAGCTGCTCCTCCAGCACCACTTCATTCCATAGCTGGTTCCCTGTAGAGGCGGGAGGAAGAGGCGAGATGAAGTAATGGTAGAGGTCGACCGACGAAGACATGAGATTTATGAAATGACCTGGTCTTTTTTTTTTTTTTTGAAGTAATGCACGCGATCATCGGATTTTCGATGAACACGGGCACTTTTTCTAAAAAACCAAAATGTCATTGCCAATTCCTTCTCCGTCGAAACCAAATGTTGCATTGTCGTTGGAATTCCGATGAAATCGGGCATTTAAAAAAAAAAAATCAAATTTGATCACAATATACCTTCGTCGTCGGAAACCTCCATCGGAATTTTAGGCCAAATGTATTAGTGTCAACAACATTCAACAACATTTCATCAAGCATTCATCATCAATTAGGAGCCTTGAAGACATTGAAGAATAATAGGAGATCACCAACTGACGATTGGCTTGTACCCCTCTCTTAAGGGTTGGGTATGGTTTCATGTTATTTTCATGTCTTTTCATGAGCTTCATTACATAAATTTAAATATTTACATTCATTCTTTAGATCACTTTGCATCATTGATTTAGAGCATTTACTTTGTCAACTATAAGAAAAATAAGGTTTACTCTTTAGGGTTGCTCTAGATTGTTTGCTTTCATTTCAGGGTCCTACACACACACAAGATTCCTTCACACACTATTTTACTATACAAATCAGCTATTTGTGGAGGTGAAAATCACCAACACAAGGGTTTGACTAAGGCAAAACCCTACATAGCCACCCGAACCCTCTCTTTTCAGTTGCAGGTGTAGAAATAGGTACCCCAGAGGACTTTCAGCTCAGGAAAAGACACAAGCACTACCCAGAAGCTTTAAACTATACCAAATCCATCAAGGATAGGGGCGTGGCACCCTGGGGCCCCTCAATTTCAGTGATTTTTAGCAGTACACAAGTTCAGGATCTCAGAATTGCAGTCTATCAGTTACAACCTTCTGTCTGTATAAACAAGATAGGGGCATGGCACCCTGGTCCTGGTCAGTTTGACTCAGTTTTCAGCACTAGGTACACATCCAAATTCCTCCCCCTTTCATGCTTTCAGTATCTCATTTTTAGATCTGCAAGTTTCTGTAATTTCAGTTAATATATGCTTCATTGTTTATCTCCTAGCATAGTTGATCAATCTTTTATATCTTACCTTCATTTACAACAAGAGGAATAGAAACCCTAAAATATAATCCTTGGCTCTCTCTTTCTCACAAGAAGTAGCCAAAGTGATCTATCTCCCTAGGCTCTTTCATATTCCCAATGCATTGGCAAAAGTGGGATTAGGTCATAGTCACCCGGTCTCACTTTTCCCCCTACACATTTTGGTGAACCCAACATGAATCCAATCTTCTTTAATTCTGATTTATGTTCTAAAATCTGATTTTTTTGCTATTTAAAATTCAAATTTACATTTACAAGTTTCAATTCCTTGCGAATTTCAAAAATTTAAAGGTTAATTTTGTTAAAACCCTAATTTTTTCAATGAAAATTGAACTTGTGGATAGCTTAATTTGGTTCATTAATTTCAGATCTGATTTAGGAACACATTTCACTCATAAATTTCATATTCTAAATCAACATTTATAGTTCTTGCATTGGTTAAAATTTAACATTTCTTTCTATTTTGCATATGTTATCATTTGAAAGAGGAAAATTGTTGTCATGATGCATTCATTTCATAAATGTGATAATGGGTTAGCTTCCCTTGTTTCAACTTTTTCATCTCTTAAAGAACCTCCTCCTATCTATGACAACACTTTAGTGCCTAAAAGAGTTGTTACCAATCCCTTCAAAACTCTCCCATGCTCTAAGAATGACGATTTGAAGGGTGATCTTGACAATTCTCCTAAAATGTGCCCTTCATATCTAGATATCTTAGAGGAAGAGGATGATATCATAAAAACTTTTCTTAGTGTTACTTTACCTTCTTTACATGATGCCTCTCTAAGTGAAAAGGTATTGATGGACATTAACTTATCTTCTCCTAAATTTGGTTTTACCAATGGGGGCATGTTAGTGCAACAAGAGGTTATGAGAACTTCTTTCAAATATCTCCTTCCTAAGAATGAATCTTTGGAGAAAGATGTTCATCTCCCTCCTAAAGAAAACTCTCCTCGTGAGGATCATTTTGTGAAAGAAGATGGTATTGTCCCTACTTTTCCTAGTGATGTCATTTCCTCTTTTGATTCCAACAAAATTCCCACTAGAGATGATGCATTACTGAGAAATGCTTGCTCTTATCCTAAAGTTTGTATTACCCCTAAATATGCCTTAGAAAAATAAGATGAGATCATAATCAATTTCCTTAATGCTCTCTCTCCTAAAGATCCTATTGAACACATTTTGAGGCAAGAGGATTAATTAAACACATGTAGTGATGCTCTCCCTCTTAAGGATGAATAATTAATGAACAATGTTATCCCTTCTCCCAAAATTGGCAATAACAATAAGGACATCTTTGTGCAACATATTTCTAATACTTTTTCAATGACCTCACTATTTGGGATGAACCGTTAGAAGAAGGTGTTGATTATTCTTTACCCTATGAGAGTAACTCTCTTGATAGCATCTAACAGTCCATGAATCTCAATCATTTTTCCTCTAAAGTTAAGGCATCTCATTCTCCCAATCTAGGTTCTATTCATAAGGATACCCTAGTTCAAGGTAAGATTGTTGACATCTCTTTCAAAGGTCTCCCTCTCAAAGGTGAAATTTTGGAGAGTAATGTTGATCCTTCTCCTAGAGATTTTATTCCCCACGTAGATCCTTTGATGATAGAGGATGATATGACCTTTCCCACTAATACTCTTCCTTCTAAAACATCAATGTCTACTTCTAGTCTATCTCCTAAAATTGATCTTATTTATAATAACATTTTAGTGCAAGAAGAGACTATCAACAATTCTTCCAACAATCTTGTCCATTCTTCTTCTAAAATTCATAAGGACACCTTTGATATTCCTAAACCATCTTCAATCAATTTGATACATTTTAATGAAACACCTAATAAACCCCTCTTCACAGTTCAAGGTGATTATCCTTCAAAGTTCTCAATGTAATCCTATCTTAGTGGTTCAAGGTGGTTATGCAAATGATTCTTTTTGCACTCCTAAGAAACCTATTATTACTGTGCAAGGAGGTTATCCTACTAAGATCCCTTATGAGTATACTAAGAAAATCACTGGAGAGAGTTATCATACGGTTGCTCATACCTACAACAAAAGAAACAATAGACAACCTAGTCCTCCTCCGTTTATCCCAACTTCACTTCTTCCCTCTCAACCTACTCTTCCACAATCAACTCGTATATCACAAACTCTTAGTAAGGAGTACGATCTCATTGAACAACTTAAAGCTACTCCTGCTAAGATTTCTATTTGGGATTTGGTTCAAACGTCACCTGCTTATCATGGTATGTTACAAGATGCTTTAAAAAACTTAGATGTCCCACTTGCAGTGACACCTAATAACATGGCTTCTTTGATTGATCCTACAAACAAACCCAAAGCTCAAATTGTATTCACACAAGATGAGTTACCATCTCATGAAATCCAACATCAATATGATCCTCTTATGATTGTGGTTATTATCAATGATAGTTCTATAAGACAAACCCTTATGGACAATGGGTTTGGCCTTAATGTTTGTGGTGTGGACTTATTGGATAAGATTAATGTGTACCATTCTCTCATCGAACACACTTCTCTTTCTATTCAAAACTTTGATAATGTTTCTAAACAATGTTTAGGTGTCATAACCTTTCTTGTTAAGGTAGATCTCATTATTTTACCTACATCTATCCATGTCATGCCTAGGAATTTGACATATAACCTTCTATTAGGGAGACCTTGGATTCATAGAATGAAAATTGTCCCCTCAACTTTGCATAGGCAAGTCAAGTTCATTTATAACAATAAGACATATACCTTGTTAGCTGACAAACCTCAAGAACCATTAAAACCTAGATCTTCTTATTCAACCACTTCCCATTCTTCTCCTAATCCTTCTACTTCTTCAAATACATCTACTTCCTTTAATGATCTTGTTCCTTCTAGTACTCCTGATTCTTCTACTCAATCAGAATCTCCTCCCAAGGATATCTTTTATCCCGAAGGAATACTCTCAGATGATTATTGGGGATCTCTAGACTTTAACCCTAATTTTGTAGGAGAGTATAGAGTATCTTGGAAAGGATCTAAGACTAAGAAGGAGAAATCTAAGGAGGAACCTAAAGAGCAACCCACTTTGTCTAAACAACTAAGTAATCACTTTGTGGCTGCTTCTAATTCATATAATTCTTTAAATTATTCCTCTAATTCATATAGCATTGAGACCTATGAGGCATCACCATCTCTTTCTGATTTGGCATCCCTTTATGGTTCTGGTTTTCACATTTTAGCTAAGAGTGGTTATGATGGCAATGATTGTGGCAGAACAAGGAATTAAAGTTCCTTTAGAACATAACACACATGAAGATTCATTTGGACTTGGATATAATCCTTCTAAGCCCACCAAAGAATCTAAAATACCATCTCTCAATGTTAATTCTATATTTAGTAGTGATGATGACCTCACCTCAATTAAATAATCTTCTACTTCTTTCAACACTCATCCCCCTCATAAGGAAATCTTGGTGATAAAAAAATCTCTTTATGAATCTCCTCAAGAGATTTCTAATCCCACTTATGAGACTTTATCTTCTACTCATTGTAAAATCCCTTCTTCTAGGAATAAGGCTCTAATGCATTATACTTATTCCTCTCCTAAGATTTCTTGTGTGCAAGAAAAGTATGACTTAATGGCCTATTCTTCTCCTATAAACTTCCCTCTTTCTAAAGACTTTTTAGCATTCATCACCTTATACATGTTTTTAATCTCACTTATAGTAGAGTATTTAACATGTCATTTTCAAATACCTCATTCAATCTATCATGTCTTTAAATAACATTAATGGCTATTATGTTGCTCATCATTATGTAACATTGGTAGCTCACTTACTAGTGGCTCATTGTCATTCATGATGGTACAATTTCACATGCAATCATACTTTTGGAAGTAACATAATAACCTATTTCTATCTCATCTATTCTCCCTATATATGGGGGGCAAGAGTGATTTCAAAAATCTCTCCTTCTTGAGATTAAAATTTCCCCTTTGTGAAGTAGTGTCTTCTGTAAGGATTTATTATTGATTGTAGAGGTGTATTCATATTTAATTATAAACATTAATTGACTTAAAATATTGCTTAATACAAAATATGTATTAATAATATTATTTAAACTTTATTTAGTTTTTTCCATTTAAAAAAAAAAATAATAATAAAAAATTTAATTATTAAATTATTAATAATTTAAAAAATAAAAAAATAAAAAAATAAAATATGTTTTAACTTGCAGTAGGGCCCACGACCCACCGCTGCAGCCGCGTGCTACCACAAATATGTGGTAGCAGCGTTGCACTGCTACCACATATTTGTGGTAGCAGCACTGCTGCTTGGGGTGTGTGGTTGGGTTGAACCCAGCTCCCCACCACGCAACCCTATACAAACAAATTAATTTTTTTTAATAAAAAATTTCTTTTAAAACTATAGTCATAACAAAATATTTACTAGTAAAATATTTCATAAATAACCAAAATCTCTGTGACAGAACAGAGAGTTCAAAAACTAATTTTAAAAAAAAATTCTTCCATAAAGTCAAATTGACTAAAAACCCAAGAGATTGACAAATCCCAAATAAAATTTTGGGCAAAATAATAATGATAAAGAACAAAGAAAGAGGAAGTTTTAACTCATTCTTCATTCATCTATTTTTTTAAAACACCCAGGAAGAATTTCTTTGGAAACACAAAGAGGGTAAATCTGGCAAACTTTTGCCAGCATAACCCCCAAATTGCACAAATCAAAACTTGAAACACACTCAGAAAATCAATTCCATCCATATGACACAAATGGAGGAAATGATTACAAGCTAAATTTTAAGCATGAAATAGACAAGGAAGGAGATTGGAGAAGCATTCTAAAACAATAACAAACTGAAATTTCATTAAATCTCATAGCAACTACTCCAAATCAACTTACAACCATTTTTCAAAAATTTCAAACAACACATAGGAAGAAGAAGAAGCAATCTAAATTTTTTATATTAAAATAAAAGTAGAGACTATCCAACATGCAAAGCTATCCAGGAAGTAATTTGTGGAAGAGCTTCAACCCTGCAACAAAATTTCTCAAACCCAATTCCTTCTTCCAAATGGATTTTCAAATTTGCCTTCCAAAAATAATCTCTTCTCTTCTCATGAACTCACAGGCATATATTCAAAAATATTTCAACCTAAACTTTTAGGTTGAAAAGTTTTTCCAAACCCAATCAGAATAAAGCCATTAAAAAACATAAGGAAAACTGATTTACCTTTTTCCATGAATTAATCTTTTTCTTTCAACAAATAAATAACCAAAAGTTAAAAACAAAGGTAAGAGAGGAAAATCTTTTATTATTTATTTTACATTTACCATTTTCTAAGAGATTTTAACTCAACATGGCATTTGAAATTTAAATAGAAAGGAATATACTTGCTTATTTATCCAATATTTTAATACAACTTAACACAATATATATTAAACAATTTAACATTTAATTCTAGCAACTTCGTCTATTTAATTTAAATCAATTACTCGAGGCATATTAAACAACTAATTACGCCAACACAAACATAGCATCATTCACTCAATTTAACAACCATTTAAATAATCGAAAGCACGCAAAATGAGAAATGATAAAATGATGACTCACAAAGAGAAAATACTAGAGCACTATGACTCGCATACCAATCAAACGAGAAAGATGACTGACTGACAATGCTCATATGAGTGTGACTGCGGGTCAAGTTAGGGTCCAACCAATATCTCCTCCACTCCCATCGGACAAATAAGGTACTCTCAGACCTGTGAAACTAGGTGGAGTCGATACCCCATACCTACCCGATACTTGTACCTGCAATGTCCCGCATCAATGAACCACACATGCATATAGACAAATATATAATCAGACACGACATGCACACCGATGAAGTAGAATCATGACGTTCCATGTCTGATCAGAGTGAGTGAAGGAAAATCATCCCCTCGCATCGCATACACTTGCAAACACGCAACATATAAATAACACATTGCATATGTAAGGTAAAAGTGTCAGTCTATGACAATAATCTATAAAAATAGCATTAATCATAAGTACTGAAATACTGTAAGAAAGCATACATCGCATATCCAGTTAAAGCATGAAATAACATCGAATAAGTTTGAATCAAGTATAGCAGTAATGTATCCACTGAATAGTCAACTGAAGTCAAACATAAGTACAAAAAGAGTCTGATCGAAGAGGGGTACTACATGTGCGATGCTAAAAATGTAGTATATAAGAGGCATACACATATAATGAGACAATAAAGTGCAATTGAAAATCTTAATTGAAAACTAGATTAGAAATGCAAACCATAAGCCTTCCTTGAAATGTCCCATTTTCCTCTATTCTTGAGGACCTTGAAGGTGTTGGATTGATGGGCTCTCAGCGGAGCAATGACCTCCAAAGTGACAATCCAAGAGTTGAGTAGCTATTTGATCATGATTGACTATGGAGATGATATGAAATGCATGATTTAAGAAACTAGATTAACATGCTATGATTAATCCAAAAGCTAATTACTAGATAATTTAAAATACAAATTGCCTATAGTAATGATGCCTAAATTGATATGAGATGGGATGCTTATTGCTCCAAAACGGGGGATATTTATAGGAACTCCAAGGCCAAAGCTGAGGTGGCAGGAATCGACGGTCTAGATCTGATTTGAAGATATCAAGGGCCAAGATTGAGGAAGTTGGAGAAGAGATTGGAGGAAGGGACACTTGTCATCTCTGTGGTGACAAGTGTCAAGGAGCCTTGCTCATGAGAGGGCAAGTGTCCAAGGGAGGAGACATGTGGCAAAAGTGTCATGTGTCTCAAGGAAAGAATATCCACACCATGAGAGGTTAGGATAAGGAGGTTAGAATGTGCAAGATAAGATAGGGTTAGTTAGACCCAGGATTAGATTGAATGGGTTAATTTAGGGAATGGTTAGGTTAGGTGGTTAAAAGTTAGGAGCCATGTGCTCATTTGAATTTAGAAATTCAAATAATTGGAAAATGGCAATTAATCTCAACAAACTTGAGTTTGTTAATCTTAATTAGGGATTAGAAGAATTGATTAATATGGGGAGACATTAATTAATTTAGAATTAATTAATCAAAGAGGGATATGAGATGAACTATATAAATAAATCATTTAGATTTATTTACTAGTAGATGAATAGAGAAATTAATTAAATTGCTTTTGAATTCAATTAATTGGGAAGGGGAATTAATCAAATAACTGCGTATTTAATTAACTATCTTCAGACCATTTTTAGGTGTATAAATTTTGCCCCTCTTTGAAGCGATGCGTGATGACGCGTTGGTTCAAAGAAAACTTGATTGATGATGTTGTTGATATTGATTTTGATATGATGCAGATTCGATCTTGATTTGATGCGGATTTGGTTTCGGTATGATACTGATTTGATTTGGAGATGATAAATCTCGATATGATGCGGTTTCGATCTTGGAGATGATAAATCTCGATATGATGCCCCAGACGCTGATTGATAAATATTGATGCAAGGATGCCCCCTCAGCAGATGAATCAGATAATTTTCAAATGTTCTTGAATTTTTCACGATTTTTTTGAAATTTTTGAAATTTTTTCGATTTTTAGATTCTTAATGATTTTATGATTTTTAGAGATTTTTAGAATCAATCCGATTCATTTCCAGATAAGAAATTTGAAAACGTTGCCCTGCCAGGCTGATTAGTTGATTAGATGATTAAAAATTAGTGGAATAAAAATCCCACTTAAATGCCCCATTATGAGTTTAAAAAGGTTAATTCCTTTTACCACTCTTCATTTGTGCACTACAGTTGTTTGAGAAAATTTTCTCTGGAGGGAGAAAATGGCGATCTCGTATCACCAGCATAGGTTCGAGCGAGTTTGGCGATATGAGTATCCTCCGACATACGGTCCACCAGTATGTACTTCCAGAAAACCCAACTTTGTTAATTTTTAGTTGATTTTTGAAAAATTTAGTTGTTTGCATAAAAAATCATTTTTTAGCATTTTCGCCAAATGAGTTGGGAAAAAAATTATATATTTGAGATGGGTTTTTCGATTCATGAAATGAGATTTTCTAGATTTTTCAAAATTATTCAATTCGCATTCCAAAAATTAAATTTATACATGCATTTTTTTTAAAAATACATCAAATTTTTTTTTTTTGAAATTTGCATTTTTTGGGGGGGGAGAGGGTCGGTGGTTCCCTGGGGGTGGCCACCACCGGTGCCATGGGCGGTGCCTTGGGCGCCACCACAGGTGTCGTCGGCACCGCGGGAGGCACCGGTGATGCCAATGTGAGGGCCGTCAGCGCCTTGGGTGCCACTGCAGGCGTCGTCGGTACCACGAGCGGCTCCTTGGGCACCACCGCAGGCGGGGGGGAGTTTTTTTTTTTTTTTGGGGGATTTTTCAATTTCAGCAATTTTTGAGATTTTTCGCGAGTTTGAGAAAATGATTTGGCGAGTTTTTTATTTTTGAAATTTTTCGTGAGTTTGAGAAAATAATTTTTTGATTTTTTGATTTTTGAGATTTGGGGATTTTGAGAAAATGATTTGGCGATATTTCAATTTTTGAGATTTGGCGATTTTTGAAAAAATGATTTAATTTGTCGGTTGGTTGAAATTGTTGTCAATTTGATTTGATTTTTGATAGGGTAAAATATTATTAGCTATCTAATTGATAAAATTAGACGCTCCTGATTGATAAATTTGATGATCAGTTCTGATTATCTCAATGTACGTGCGAGATGAGATAAGATTGATAATGACATCATGATAGATGAACGTCATTGATAGGGGCCCAACGAGACTTGATAAAAATCTCAATTGAGCAAAATAGACTGCTAGATAGATTGATTTGATAAGTAGATAAATCAAGAAACTAATATGATGAGATGATTTGATTGCAGAAGCACTTTACCGTTCTTCAGTCTCGGGAGCATTTCTTGAAGACATGGATGTTGATACCCCGCCTTAGCCAGGCGGAGTGAAACCACATTAGTAGGTGTGGTTTATCTTCCCTTCTTGACATGCCCCAGCCTTTGATAAACCAGGGATTATTGACAGCCTTAGCAGAGCGCTGGCATAGTGAGTATAATACTTTTCATTTGCTGACGGGAGAGATGACCGTGACACCCGAGGATGTCTACCAGATTTTGTGCATCCCTATGATGAGCCATCTAGTATATTATGATCTCAGCGAGTGGGGTGGGACAGATGCACTTTGTTGAGTGTTTGAGGATGATGAGATAGGTGGATATGATATTGCATGGCAGGAGATGCTAGAGCTAGGATATGCCACATTACCGACTGTGCTTGCCGGATTTATTGGAGGCTTCCCTTGTCCTGATCATAGGTCAAAGGGATTATCTGTTGGACAGGGTCGTCTGCTTGAGTAGATGGTGATAGAGGGGACTTGATTTGCATGGGGGTCATGTATGTTGGCGCACTTGTATCATGACCTGCACTGAGTTGTGTACTAGGGATCAACTACGTTATCAGCAGGGGTGACCGTACTTCAGATATGGGCCTGGGAGCATTTACCTATCACATGACCATTGGATGATAGAGAGAGGCCTGTAGGCAGGCCTTATGCTGATGGGTATCCAGGTATCATTATCCAGCAAAAGCTAGGAAAATTGGAGTATTGGCGACGGACCTTGGATGATCTAGATACTGTGATATGGAGGCCATATAGGGATTGTGAGATTTGGCCTGAGGATGCATTGGAGATACCGTATGTATTCATGACGTGATATGTGATTGGATCGACACCCTATGTCATCGAGCGATTCCTGTGTATGAGGGTGTTGAGATGGTATGGCAGGATATAGGGGATACCACAGGGTACAGCTCATTATGCTTGCCGAAGATTGGATGTGGCTCCTTGGTGGCCTTCTATTTCATATGATCAGACTTGTGTTGAGTATCGATCATTGAGGCCACTTAATTGGGATTATCTTCTAGGTGTGATGGATAGTGGGATGACACATGAGTACGTCATGCATTGTACTGTACACAGGTTTCCAAGGCTGACACATCCGGATGAGCCAGAGCCAGTGTTAGATGAGGATGATGAGAGGCTATGACGCAGACCTCCTAGATGACGAAGGGATAGTGGGGGTGGAGGAGGTGGAGGCGCTGATGATAGTGGAGATGGAGATGGATACAGAGGAGATGCAGAAGATCATGGTGCTGGAGATGATGATGGAGGAGATGATGATGGGGGGGATGGGGGAGATGATGATGGGGGAGATGGTCAAGCAGTGGTAGTGGCAGTGGCAAGCACACCAAGAGCTAGCAGTTCTAGATCTTCCGGAGATGTATATACAGATTGGATGGCCCAGGTGGTCAGATGCAGGAGATTAGGTCCAGGGGATCAGGGGCATTAGGTTCTAGAGCAGAAGGTTCCCCCGATTGAGCAAGTACCTATGAGAGTACCACAAGATGAGCAGCCACAAGCAGAGGCACCTCAATGGATCCTCATTGGGATGTCATCTCATTAGCAACAGGCTTAGATTACAGACTTACAGGCTCAGGTTCAGCAACTAGAGAGTCGACTAGCAGAGAGGGACTCTCGGATGGCCCAGCTAGAGACTCATATGGCTTCTCTCCTAGTCGAGTGAGATGCAGCTAGGGATAGGTGTCAGAAGGCCGAGGCATAGATACAGTTGTTAGGAGAGTATATTTCAAGGAAGACTGTCCTGAAGATGATGCGCCAGGGGATCCAAGAGGCTGAGTACTACAAGACCTTATACTTTACTGTTGTTCCTCCTAATCAGAGGGCTTTAGGATTTTCACAGCTGAGAAGGAGGTCAGGACATAACCAGAGTGAGAGCCAAGGAGTGACAAGGTCACTTCAGAGAGCTCCCCCAGGTGGGGACTTAAGTACAGGGGTACCAACTAGTGTTACTCTACCTGCCGCATCAAGACAGAGTTCCACTCTGCGTCCTAGTGGTCACACTGATATGGGACATTGATTCATTTATGTACACATCTTTTTGTGATGAGATATTGATGATTCCTGTGATGCATATTTGTGATGTATCTCATATATTTTGTGATATCATTGTGCTTTGGACATTGATCTTGTTTTGATGATATGATATGCAGTCGATCCTATTCGCTCTACATGACCTATGAGATGATGGATGCATTCTATTTGATATATGATTATGTTGTGCAGTTACTTTCATGATGTATGCTTTAACTTCTATATGCTTATGAATTCTAGATGATGGATATATGATGATGCAGTATTTACATGATGTATGCAAATGCAAATATGTATGGTGATGCTTATAATTTTTATGTGATACATGTGCAATGCAATGCTTTCTCTGTTTATGATATTTTTATGATTTTCTCATGTATGTTAATATGAGATGGATGCAATGCAATGCAATGGTGCTATTTTATATGATTTGAGATTAGATGAATGCCTTGCAATGATCTTACTAAATGAATGAACGATTTGATGCTTTATATTAATGATGCCTTAGTATGCAATGGTTACATGAGATGAACTAACTTATCATGCAGGATGAATGAATTGATTATTTTTGTTATTGTCGAATGTACTCAATCACGTAATAAGAGAGATAACACCATGTTAGTCTTTGGCCTTGGAAAAGATGAGCATTGTGATCCCATGCAAAATGAAATGCAAATCTACTTTTAAATGCAAATGCAAATCTACTTTTAAATGCAAATGCAAAAATGAAATGCAATGCAGTGATCGGACCGGTCATGGAGTCATTGCTTTGTTTTCATCATTAAGCCTTTAAAATGTGGGAAGTGAGTGCAAACATCAATGGTATAATTTAACCATGATGACCTAAGCACTACTTTCCCGGGTTTTGATATTGAAAGTTAGCACAAACATCGAGGTATAATTGAACCAAGATGACTAGAGTGTTGCTTGCGTAAAACAGACAGTATTAACCATTTCTATATGCAAGTCCGAAATGTCTTCCATGATACTATGATGATCATGTCCTTAGACAACTTTGCACATATTAATGATTAATTTAGAGACAGTAGACAAGAAAAATATCGTGTTCCTTCCTCGTTCCTCTAGTCAAAGACATCCTGGAGTTACTCAGAAATCATGATAGCGAAAATCAAAATAAAATAGTTGAACCATTATTACCAAAGTGTTAAAATCATGAGTCAAGATATATCATCAATTGATATGTGTTTTGTCATGTTTAGAATAATATGTGATAGTTAATGGTTGACAATGTGGTTTTATGTTCAATGTTGGATGTATCTCAGTTTTTCACTTGACAAGCGTTGTTTGATTGTTGTTCAACCTATTTGATTAAGCTCAAAACGATCAAAACTTTTTGCCCCTAGCCTAGAAACAAACCTTTTTATGATATAGTCAATTATCCAAACCATGACGAGAAATCACCTGGGACGTGTGCGTATGTACAAAAGCTTTATGATGGATATGAACAACGCTGATGGAAAAGAATGCAAGCAGAAGAATGCGTGAACCAATAGATGGCAGAGCTAGTCGGCAAATGGTGCCTGTTTTCTAGGTTTTCATCATCTATTTTTATTGCACTTTTTCTCATATTTGATTTTTTTAAATTTTTTCACTGTTTTTCATTGTTTTTGTATTTTCTGCTTTTTCACTGTTTTTGGGTTTTTCAACTTTTTCACTGTTTTTGGATTTTTTAGCTTTTTCACTGGTTTTGGATTTTTTAGCTTTTTCACTGGTTTTGGATTTTTAAGCTTTTTCACTGTTTTTGGATTTTTCAGCTTTTTAACTGTTTTTGATTTTTCAGATTTTTCATTGTTTTTGATTTTTTAGATTTTTCACTATTTTTTATTTTTCAAACATAAAACTTCTTCAGATGTATGCTATTGATGGGCTCCTTGAGATGATCTTTGTCTTGTGTTGATAATTGATATGCTCCTGATCCAAATACTGTTGTGACCACAAATGGACCTAACCAGTTTGGTTCAAATTTTCCTTTCTTTTCTCGATCTGACTGATTTCGTGGATTTTCCTTTAGTACTAGTTCTCCAACTTGAAAGATTTGTGGTTTGACCTTGTGATTATAACTTAGACACATTCTTTGCTGATATACCTTAAATGATCAAAGGCATTTTGACTTCATTCATGGATCAATTCTAACTCCTGCAGTCTAGATACTCGTTGTTCTTGATCTGGAATAAAAACTTTTAGTGATACACGTAGAGAGGGTATCTCTACTTCGATTGGCAATATTGCTTCGGATCCGTATACAAGAGAGAAAGGTGTGGCACCTGTTGGTGTGTGGATACTGATATGGTAGGCCCATAGAGCAGGGTTCAGCTGAATATGTCAATCTCTTCCAGCATCGTTTACTGTCTTTTTGAGGATTTTCATAATAGTTTTGTTAGATGCTTCTGTCTGCCCATTCCCCTGTGGATAATAGGGTATGGAGAATCTGTGTTGGATCTTGAACTTCTCACTTAGCTCTTGTACATCTTGATTTTTGAATGATCACCCATTATCAGTGATAATGGTCATTGGTATTCCATAGCAACAGATGATGTAGTTCAAGATAAATGCAGCAATTTGTTTTCTTGTGATATTGATGAGAGGTACAACCTCAATCCATTTTGTAAAATATTTTGTAGCTACAAGGATGAATTTGTGACCATTAGATGAAGAAGGATTTATTTTTCCTACTAGATCAAGACCCCATTGACAGAAAGGCCAAGATGTTGCTAAAGCATGAAGTTCTTGTGCTGGTGCATGAATCAAAATCCCATGGATCTGGCATTGTTTGCACGTTCTAGTTATTTGAAAAGAATCTTGTTTCATAGTCGGCCAATAATAGCCCAAGCGTATGAGTTTTTTTGAAAGGGTAAGACCACTTGAATGAGTACCACAAATTCCATTATGGACTTCATTTAAGGCCTTCTCAGATTCTTCTTGTTTGAGGCATCTTAAAAGAGTATCGTCTAGACCTCATTTAAATAGGGTATCCGCAACAAGAGTATAATGGGAGGATTGGCGAATAAAGTTTCTCTTTTGATTTTTTGATAAGTCGGGAGGTAAGATGTTATCTTTTAGGTATGTGTAAGTTTGGCCATAGCGGGAGGAATCATGTCCAATAAGTTGATAAATGGTTTGGGAATCAAGACAATTATGAGAAGGGTAAAACAACCCTTCAACCAGGAATTCATAACGCTCTTGATTTTCCTGTGTTTGTAATAGAGAAGCAAGTGTTGCCATGGCATCTCCTACTTTGTTATCATTTCCTGGAATTTGTTCAAAAGTGATTTCAACAAAATATTTCTTGAAATCATCCACCATCTTTTTGTAAGGCATGAGTTTGTCATCTTTTGTTTGATAGTCATCATTGATTTGATTGATGATGAGCTGAGAGTCTCCAAAGGCCTAGAGTTGTGTAATGTTTCATTCTATAGCCATTTTGATACCTGTAACCAAAGCTTCATATTTTGTTGTGTTGTTGCATGGGAAGCTTAATTTGTATGCTTTCGAAATTGTATGACCTTGTGGTGTGATGAATAGAATACCTACTCCTGATCCATGTTGTGTATATGAACCATCAAAGTATAATTGCCATGTTTTTGTGGTGACTGTTAGGATATCAACATCAGGAAATTCAATTTGCAAAGGATGATCATCTTGAAGTGGTGCCTCAGCTAGTTGGTCTGCAATGAGTTGCCCCTTGATAGCTTTTCTATCTACATACTCAATATCAAACTCACTTAGGATCATGATCCATTTTGCTAGTCGTCCTGTCAATGTTGCCTTGCTGAGAAAATACTTCAATGGATCGATTTTAGCTATCAACTTGATGGAGTGAGATAATAGATAGTGTCTTAATTTTTTAGAACCAAAAATTACTGCCAAGCATGCTTTTTCTATTGAGGAATAGTTGAGCTCGTATCCCACTAGTGTTCTGGTGATGTAGTAGATGGCCAGCTCTTTTCCTTCATTATCCTATTGTGCGAGCAAAAATCCTAATGATACTTTAGTGGTCGATACATAGAGAAATAACGGCTTGTCTGGAATTGGTGACATTAGAATGGGTGGTTGCATGAGATATGCCTTGATCTTGTTGAATGCATCTTCACATTGATGGTTCCACTTGAAATGAACATTTTTATGCAATAGATGAGTAAATGGTTGACATTTACCTGCTAGTTGAGCAACAAATCTTCTGATTGATTGGAGTCTTCCTTGTAGTGATCTGAGTTGACTTATATTCTTGGGAGATGACATTTCCATGATTGCTTTGACCTTAGTTGGATCTACTTCGATACCTCTAGCTGAGACAATGTATCCTAATAGCTTTCCTGAAGTGACACCAAAGGCACATTTCTTAGGATTTAGTCGTAGCTTGTACTATTCTAACTGGTCAAAGATATTTTCTAGTATCTCTATATGTTCTTCTTTGTTATATGATTTTGCCAAGATGTCATCCACATAGTCTTCCATGAATGTATGCATCATGTCATGGAATATCATTGTCATAACTCTCTGATATGTGGAACCTATGTTCTTTAGTCCAAAAGGCATGACGTTCCAGCAGAAAGTACCCCACGGACATGTGAAAGTTGTCTTTTCTTGATCTTCAGGTGCTATTTTAATCTGATTGTATCCGGAGAAACCATCCATTAGAGAAAACATGGAGTGTCCAACTGTTAAATCTATAATGATGTCAATGTTAGGCAAAGGAAAGTCATCCTTTGGATATTCATTATTAAGATCTCTGAAGTCTGTGCATACTCTGATACTTTTGTCTGGCTTTGAAATAGGAATGATGTTTTATACCCATTGAGGATATGCTATAGGTCTGATGAATCCTACATCCAGTAATTTTTTGAGTTTTTCTTTGACCAAGAGAGCAATATGTGGATGCATCTTTCTTAATTTTTGTTTGACTGGTTTGGCTCCTGGATTGACATTTAAGTGATGCATAATAAGCTTTGGATCTAATCCTAGCAATTTTGCATATGACCAGGCAAAATTGATTTGTCATTGTTTAAAGAATTCCATATATTCTTTCCTTTCTTCTGACAGAGAAGTTGTTGGATGTAGGATCTTTGGTTGCTCTGTTGTACCAATATTAACTGCTTATGTTGGTTCAATCAAAATTGATGACCTTTCTTGATAGTACTCAGGTAAAGTGTCAAATCTCCCATCTTCCGACGCCTCAAGGAGGTTTTCACCGTTAGATGTGTCCTTTCTGTTTACTTTTTCTTGATCTAATGTTTCCAAGAAATGGTTTTCAGCATTAGACCTAATATTGTTTTCTTTATTTTCCCTTTTGTACTAGGAGATTTGGCACCCACTTGACTGGAAGATGCGTTGCTGAAATTCCTGGTGGAACTTGTTGCGGGTTCAATTGCATTAAGATATACAGATATGGCATGGTCATTCAGAAAGGTATCAATGGCAGTATGTCCTTCATTTTCCCATTCAATAAGTTCGGGGTGGATTAGAGGTAAGGGATCATCAGGTTGAGATGTTTCAAGAGTATTTAGGGTCATGATTGAGTTATCAAAGTTTTTAATATGTATGTCAATGTCTAAAATGGCACCCTCGTCAGAATGACCTTGCCCAAGAAGTTCTTGATCGTCCTCAATTAAGTCCAAGTCAGCAGAATGTGATCCTAATTCAAGTGAACTAGTTCCTAACATTCGCCCTACATACGTGTGAACTACATCGACTCCTGCATCTTCTTTAAAGCAATTTTCTTCAGCTGATTCTTCAGAATGATAAGAATCTCATTCCCATTCGTCAGAATCTATCTCACTTGCAGCTTGCAATCTACAAATTTGTTCATATAGCTTTTGATGTGTTTCTTTTGTTTGTCTTTCTATATCTTTCCTTCTTTCATATTCAACTTCTTCTGGAGTGAGATTGAGTTTTGTCAACTTTACTATCAGCTCTCCTTGATTAGTACTAGGTTCATGTTTGTTTTGATTGAGAGTTAATGCTGCTTGGGAGGTATTATTGGTTTGTTTCTCTTGTTTATTTGAGGATAATTTTCTTTTGCCATTTCATGTTTGTTTGTGCTTGTTGCTTTGCAAATTATTCTTCCCTTTCAATTGCAAGTTGTTCTTGTCTATTTTCATATTCCTCTTGGTGCTGATTAGAGAATATGTCTTTTGGTAGAGTAATTTGTCCATACCCTAAGCTTGCTTTGTCTGTGGCTTGCTGAGTATGAGGTTGGATAGGTTCTAAGATACCTTCTTTTCTTTTTCCTATAGGACCTGTTCCATTGTATCCCATCCTTTAAAGAATGTTGAATCCTTTTCCATATTTTTCTATAGGTATTCTGACATTGTTGACCTTTTGTTAAACTTCTTCATCTTTGTATAGCCATTGTAGCACATCTTTGTTCTTTGTCTCCTCTGATAAGGTTCCAACACTAATGAATGCTCCATCAAATATCGGAAGATGTTTCACAATTGGTTGTTGTTTAGAGTTTGATGGTTTTCCAAAGGATTTAGGAGAGAGTGGTAATTGTGATATTGAGTATTCTCCATTCCCTCGATCTCTTAGCTGCATTTGTTTTTATATACTTGATAAAATAGAGGCAAATGATTGTTCCTTGGATTGTTTATTTGAAGATGATGCCTCCCTGTTATGAGGAACATTGACTTCTTGAGCCATTTTTAGATTGCTGCAGTATTGAAATGGATTTGAATCTGCAAAGATTGTGATTTCTTGTCCATTGTAGAGAAATTTGACACACTGATGATATGTTGATGGGGAAACTTGCAAGTCATGTATCCATGGTCTCCCCAGGAGTACATTATATGATAAGTCCAAGTCTAGAACTTGGCATGCTATGGCTTTCTGCAAAGGTCCCACTCTGATGGGTAGTATCACAATTCCCTTGGAGGAATGTTCTTCTTTTGTTGGCATTTCAATAGAAAGATTATTGATATTCATTAAGGATATTGATAAGGTTGTTGAAGATTATTTGATATAACTAAAAAAGGATGATAACTATCTTTATAACATTATTTTGTCATTGATGTCAAGAATTTGATTTTCTGATTCAGTATGATGTTGCCATATCTTAAGAAGATTCATTTGAAGAGTATTAAGTGGTTGATAAAAGACACAGAAAGAATGTGATAAGAAAAGGGAGAAATAAGATATTCAATGGGCAACTATTACCAAGTTAGACAATGATGAGATCATGATGTTTAGATTGTTTTGATATCCTGCATATGATGTTGATTGTAAGGTTAATACTATACTATGTTATTGAGCAAAGAACCTAGTTGGTAAACCCTAAGGAACCTAGTCGGTAAACCCTAAGGTTATCGATATCAATTAATGAAGGAGGAATGTCTACCGAGTAAAGTTTAGTATTTACTAAGTTGCAACTGAGTTATGACAGATCGTATTGAATGAATACAAGTATTATTTAATGAAGGCAATGATGAGCTAGAGTTGATTAAATGATTGGTATGCCAAGCATGAAGTTTGTTAAGGATCTATGGCAATGGAAGATCGGCAGGAAGATCTACAGCGCAGATTGAACTGCAATAACCTTATGCAAGTTCCAAGAAAGGAATGCAAGTCCCAAGGCAAAGTAAAACATTTTCAGATTGAAAGATGCATTGAACCTAGTCAAGATTGAAGATCTGATGGCTAAGATTGATCATGGGAAATGTGATCAAGGAGATTCAATGGTTAGCAAATTGTTTATAAATAAGAAATTATTGATGAACAATGTATGCGGGCAAGTGTAAGCACAGGGATGCTACATAGTGATTACCGAGCACAAAAGCTTGAAGACCTATTTGAATAAAAGAGTAAGGAGCCCAGTAGAGGGACAAGATAAGTCCTATGACAAGATTGTTTTGAGCAAATAAGAATCTGCTTTAGCATTTTAGATGTGAAGTTGCAGATATATTTATTACTGTTGTTTATTTTGTAAGTGATAGAAAATATCTTAACCGAGTGGACTTAACAATCTTATTTGTAAACCCTCTAGCAAGGTAACATTCTAAATGAGTGTTTGAAATCCTTTGACAAGGTCATTTCTAACAAAGTGAAGATCCTAACAGATCTGAGGGAAATCCCTTAACCGGGTCACATCTAGCAATGTGTTTGTAATCTTTAACAGGATTTGCTTTTAACCGAGCATAATCTAGAAGAGTATATTTCTTAGTGAGTCCAAAATCCCACAATGGTTTTTCCCTATTTGGGTTTCCATGTTAAATATGGTGTTATATGTGTTATGATGATTATGTGTTTATGAGTTTGCATGTTTAGCAGTTTTTGGTTATATTGCTGAAGTATAAGTTACCGAGGTTGAATCTATTGATTTTATGGAAGATTAAGTTTGTATGATTCACCCCCCCCCTCTCATCTTGTTAGCTATTGGCATCAGAACTTTACAATTGGTATCAGAGCTTTACAATTGGTATCACAGCTTTGGACTCCAAAAGAAACGTTTAAAGGTACTTGAGGCAAAGATCCGAAGATGTATAAAAGGGATGCACCAAAGCTGAACAAGTCAAGTTTCTCCACATGGCAGAAAAGGATGAAGTTGCATTTATCAGGAATTGGAGAATGTGCGATATATTATTTGGAGAATGATTACATACCACCAAGCACCAACCCGATGACCTTGGAAGAGATAAAAGCAAAGCAAGAACATATTCAAGCTATGATTGAAATAACATCAGCATTGACTGACTCAGAGTTTAATGATCTAGAAGGCTACAATGATGCAAAAGTAATGTAGACCAAGCTCATATCTGTGTATGACGGTGATGAACATGTTCAAAGAGAAAAAGTAGATAGTCTAAGAAGACAACTTGAATCCATGAGAATGAATGAAGGTGAGAACATAACCCAATACAGTACAAGGTTAAAGGAGACTGTCAATCAAATTAAAGGAGCAGGAGGAACTATTGAAGAAAATGATGTAACAAGTAAGTTGTTGAGAACCCTTCTACCTGCTTATGTCATTCGAGTCTCTGCAATCAATGAACTAAGGCCTGTACCTAACATGCCAGTTTTTTTGGATGCTACTATTGGTAAGCTACATGCATTTGAGTTAAGTAATTTTGATAACAGTGGGTCTTCAGTAAATAAAGTAGAATCTGCATTCAGTTCTTTTCATATTGGTGAATCTGATGATTACAATGATAGAATGAGTAAGTACTCTAAAGGGAATCACAGTGGAGCAAGTGAAATATTTCGCAAGAACATGGAAGAAGTGCACAAACTATATGAGGAAATCAAGAAGCAAGAAGAGTTTGAAGCATTATTAGCCAGAAGGTTACCAAGAGGAAAAGGTAAGTATAAAGGAAAGCTACATTTAAAATGTTTCAATTGTGATAAAATAGGACATATGGCTTCTAACTGTCCTAACAAAGAATTTAGTGAAAATAGAGAATACCAAGATAACAAGCAGAAAGACAACCAATATAGAGGACACCGAGACTTCAGAAGGAGAGAGAGAAAGACATGCCTAGTAGCTTATGAGGAATCCAACGATGACAAATCTGATGAAACAGATACATAGGAAGTTGTTTATGTGTCTATTAAAGATGGATCAGATGAAGAAAAGTATGAAGAAAAAGCCCTAGTATCTCACATAAATAATAATGATTCTTGGATCATAGACAGTGGATGCTAATATCACATGATAGATGATAACACAAGTTTGTTAAATTAGAAGACTGTGATGGAGGCTATGTAAGATTTGGTAATGATGCACCATGTCCGGTGAAAGGTAAAGGATCTATAACACTTCTTGACAATGCTAAATGTGATGCTGTATACTGGGTTGAAGGTTTGAAATACAATTTGTTGAGTGTAGCACAGCTAAACAATACAGGATACCGAATAGAATTTCAGAAAGGAATTGTCAAAGTTCATGACAAGCATGGAAAGTTAGCTGCTACCGGGACACAAACAAAAGGTAATAGATTTCATCTTGACTCAACTCGGAACAAATATCTTTATGCAAAGATAGATGATACTTGGTTATGGCATAAAAGGTTTTGTCATGTAAATTTTGATAATCTGATCAAAATAAGTAAGAAGCACCAAGTAAGAGGTCTATCGAGTCTCGAAAAACCTGAGAATGCTATATGCCGAGGATGCCAGATGGGTAAGATGACAAAATAAAGCTTTACAAGTAAGTCCTACACTTCTAAAGGAATTTTAGATCTTGTTCACACTGATCTTTGTGGTCCCATGAAAGTTCAAAGTTATTATGATGATAAGTATTTCATATTATTTGTGGATGATTACTCAAGGATGATGTCAGTTATGTTTTTAAAAGAAAAATCAAAAGCTTTTCAAATGTTTAAATGGTACAAGGCAAGAGTTGAAAATGAAACAGGGAGACAACTAAAATGTCTTAGATCTGATAGAGGAGGAGAGTTCACTTCTGATGAATTTAATCTATTCTGCAATGATCATGGTATAAAAAGGCAAGTATCTGCACCGAGAACACCTCAGCAAAATGGGATAGCCGAGAGAAGAAACAGATCAATTGTAGATTGTGCCAGAACCCTGATGATAGAAAATAGGGTACCTCAAACATTTTGGAGAGAAGCAATCAGCACTGCAGTTGACACCTTGAACCGAGTTCAACTGAAGAAAGGAACTCTGAAGACACCATATGAGGTTTGGTATGACAAGAAACCTAATGTAAGTTATTTTAAAATCTTTGGAAGTAGATGCTATGTTCACAAAGATGACAGAAATGGAAAGTTTGATCAGAAAAGTGAAGAAGGAACATTTCTTGGTTATTCTTCTAGAAGTAAAGCATTTAAATGTCTGATCAAATCATCTAACAAAATAGTAGAAAGTGCAAATGTGAAAATTGATGAATTTGTACAAAGAAATGATGAAGGAAATTCCAAAGAACTAGAAGATTATGAAGAATTTGTTTATGTTCAACCGAAAAGTCCTATCGAGAAAGCTGCTGAAGAAAATGTACAGAATGTCCAGTTGCCGAGTGATGAAGATCATACAGAACCTATCGAGCCTATATTAGCCAAATATTTTAGAAGACATCATGCATCAAGTCAGATTATACGAGATAAGGATGATTCAGTGATGACAAGGAACAAACTGAGACAGAACACATGTCTGATATCTAAATTTGAACTGAGAATAGTAAAAGAGGCATTTAACAGTGAAGATTGGGTAAATGCTATGACAGAAGAGATTGATCAAATCAAGAAGAATGACACATGGACACTAATCCCAAGACCGAAGGACAAAAATGTAATCGATACAAAGTAGATTTTCAGAAACAAGCTAAATGAAAAAGGTGAGGTCATTCGGAACAAAGCAAAACTAGTTTGCAAAGGTTATGCTCAAGAAGAAGGAATAGATTATGGTGAGACTTTTGCACCTATGGCTAGACTTGAGCGAGTAAGAACATTGTTGGCATATGCTGCTTTCAAAATTTTCAAGGTATATCAAATGGATGCTAAATTTGCATTTTTGAATGGTATACTAGAAGAAAAAGTTTATATTGAACAGCCTGAAGGATTTGTTGAAGACAAGAGTAAAGATCAGGTATGTAAACTAAACAAAGTTTTATATGGTCTGAAACAAGCACCTGGAGCATGGTATGAGAGACTACACTCCTATTTGATCAAGATTGGTTTTATAAGGACAAGTGAAAACAACAATATGTACATGAAGAGTGATGAGAACAATGGTATACTAATCTCAGCCATATTTGTTGATGATATTATTATTTGTGGTAATGACTCCTTATGCAAGAACTTTGGAAATGAAATGTGCAAAGAATTTGAGATGTCATTAATTGGTGAGATAAAGTATTTTATAGGTTTATAGATACTGCAAATGAAAGATGAGTTTTTCATTACTCAATCCAAGTACATAAAGCAAATCTTGAAGAAATTTGGAATGGAGGATTCTAAACCAGTAAGTATTCCTATGACTACTAACTGTAAACTATCAAAGAATGATGAATTTGCATCTGTTGATGAGACACTTTACCAATCTATGATTGGGAAGTTGCAATATGTTGTGCATAGTAGACCGAATATAGCACATGCAATCGGTATTGTTGCAAGATTTCTTGCAGATCCCAAGGAAACCCGTATGACAGCAATCAAGAGAATTTTCAGATACCTGAGAGGCACTGAAGATTATGGCTTAGTATATGAAAAGATAAATGATTTTGATTTAAAATTTTATACTAATGCTGATTGGGCAAGCAACATAGATGACAGGAAAAGCACAAGTGGTGGAGCTTTCTTTTTAGGAGAAAGGCTAGTGAGTTGGCTTAGTAAGAAACAAGGATGTATCTCACAGTCAACAGCAGAAGCTGAATATGTTGCTGCAGCATTGAATTGTACCAATATAGCATGGATCAAACAACTGTTGGAAGGTATAAATGAGAAAGTTACCGAGCCAGTAACCATATTATGTGATAATATGAGTGCCATTAATATTTCAAAGAATCTGGTAATGCACTCTAAGACTGTGTGTGTGAAAAAGTGATCCTGGTAGCTACAAGCACAACACTTCAATTAAGTCATTATATGCAGGGTTAGTAATCAATAATCAATAAGAAATAAACCATAGCAAAGCGACTAATTGCCTTCTAAAAGATGCGAGTATAAGATTGCTCTCAAATTTTTATAAGCAATACCAGTGACTAGACTACACCAAGACGAAGGATTTAATCTATATGATATTAAGCTATATGGATGCAAGATGGATGAATAATTCAAGCAACAATGGATGCAAGCAATAATGGATGTAAAATGGATGCAAATAATCTAAAAAGCACAATAATCTTCAATGACTCCAAAGCGAAATTAGCATGACAATAATCTCCAAGCGTGTTCTCAAAAATCTCTGGGGTGAATTGGAATGAGAGCTGAAGACTGAATTTATAGAGAATCACAAGAGAAAAAACTCAACTTAGGATTGTAGTCACATAAATCTGTCCACTTAATTAAATGAATACTTAGTATTTATTTGATTATTTAACCATCAATTAATGAATTAATTAAATTAATATTTAATTAATTCATCTTAACCCTCTTCTCCTATTAATTAAATAAATTATTCAATTTATTTGATTTAATTCACTTAACCAAATTCAGATCATTAATTAAATAAATAAATCATATTTATTTAATTAAATATTCTCTCATATTTAAATAAATTAATATTTATTTAAATCCCCCAAAATCCCACCTCTCACATTTAAATAAATTAACATTTATTTAAATCACCTTTATCCTCTACCCACTTGCATTTTCCTACAAATGCAAGTTGCACAATTATTTTAAATAAATAATTTATTTAAATCACCTTTATCCTCCACCCACTTGTAGTTTCCTACAAATGCAAGTTGCACAATTATTTTAAATAAATAATTTATTTAAATCACCTTTATCCTCCACCCACTTGTATTTTCCTACAAAAGCAAGTTGCACAACTATTTTAAATAAATTATTTATTTAAAATCCTATTTATCCTCACCCACTTGAAACCTTTAATGTCTTCAAACTTGATGGCTTCCTTCTATAGTCTTCTTAAGACTTTAATGGTTTTCCTTAAAGTCTTCAAGCCTTTAATGGTTTCCCTCAAAGTCTTCAAGCATTTTAATGCTTTATCTTCCTTTTTCTCATTTAAATAAATTAATATTTATTTGAATATTTATCCAAATGCAAATTACACCATTTAATTGAAATAAATGATTTTATTTTAATTGAAAATACCAAAATTTCTCCCACTTGCATTTTCCTACAAAATCCACTTGCATGCCTAAACCCCTTCTAGAATTTTCTAATCACTTCTAAATAACCTAACCCCTTCTCTAGTCACATTCCTAAGTAAAAGGGAAGTCACTTCTCAAACCCTCAAAGTCTTTGATAACCATTAAAGGCTTTCAACCTTCAACCACTAAATGGCTCAAAGTCTTTGATAACCATTGAAGGCTTTCAACCTTCAACCACTTAATCCCCAAAGTCTCCAATAACCATTAATGGTTACCTCAAACCCTCCCACATGGTTAAAACATTTGTTTTGACTCAACCTCTACCCAACCCAAAGGTCTCATCAGGCCATTAATGCTTTGACCATGATTATCTCTTAAACATTTGCACAAAGGTTTATCCTTGGATTAACTCTTAATCCAATGGGTAATCTTAATTTGGACTTGACCCTTAGCCTCTAGATAACCATGAGGTCTTCTCAGGCCTTTAATGCCTCCAACCTCTTCTCTCAACCCAATCCTATGTTGACACTTGTCACCATTTTATTGGTGCCAATTGTGCACATGGATCCCCAACTTTCAAACTTGGCCCTTGATTAAACCATTCAATCTTAACCCTTCATTTCCCCATTTCTTCTATAAATAGAACCCTTCTCCTCAAGCAAAAGAGGAAGCATTAGAGTATTGTTGTTATACCGGTATTAGCATAGAGCTTTTTCATAGCATCACTATCTACACTTGCATAGCATTTGCTTATCATATTCAACCATCTTGAATCTCCATATGACATCCATGGCTAGTGCTAAAAGCTGAGAGCTACACTCATTTGGGACTTGGAGAGGAGAGGAACAAGGGAGGAGCAACTATGAGCATCTTGATTAGCTATTTTATTCTATGTTTATATGCTTTCTATTTCATGCTTAATATCTCTCTTGATATGCCTGTTTAGGATAATCTTTTGTTGCTAACACTAATGTTTGTTTCTTGTGTGTGTTGCCATCAAACAGATTTTCTAATCCTTTTTGTAGAGCATCATTTGGTGAACCTGACGTGAATCCAAACACCAAAAAGATCAACTTTTTTTTTTTTTAACCAATAACATGTTTGAATGTTGAAAATGTCACACAGGTTGCGCTTTTGACACTATTTTGGTGCGTTTGACATTATTTTGGCGCTATTCACCCTTTTTCAGTGCTTTTGCCTTCTCTGTCTTTCCCTTTCTTTTAGTGCGTTTGTGTTAAATAGCGCCTCTGTTCAAACGCAGACTAGCGCTATTGTAACAAAACGTTGTACAAATCACCTTGTAACCCCGAAAAAAAAAAAAAAAACAAATTAGGCTTGTAGAAGCCTACCAAATAGGCGGATTTTACTAACTATTTTTCTCTTTTGTGCAGATTTAAATTAGATTAAAAAGTAGATTTATATTTTTTACTAACTTGTTTTTGAAGTTGGTTTTAAAAATGAATTCACTTTTTATTTTGGTTTAAAATTAACTTCACATTTCAAATTTGGGCTTTTAAAAAAAAAGAATCACACATTTGTTTGGGGCTCTTAAAAAGAATTTCATTGTTCCAAGGTAAAAAGAACCACAAACTTATACAAAAACAACTTTATTTTTTTGCAAGTTAGGAAACAAACTTCATTTTGGTGCTTAAAATCAACAAGGCAAATTTTATTTCTTGCATCAAGATAAAACTCACAATCCACACTTCCATTTTTGGTGCAAATAAAATTCACAATCAACTTGTCTCATTTTTAAAGCAATTTTACTTCATGCAAACATGTTTTTCATTAAGTTGACCAAGATTTTCAAATTCTAGTTTACTCAAACAATTTCCTTTGAAAATTAAAAAGAACACCATGATTGTTGGAGCAACATCTCCAAATAGTTAGATCACATTGCAATGGTAGATTAAAAAGAACAAGTGTTTTTCGTGCTTGGCACACTTGTGCAAAGAGTTGGTCGAGTGGTCCTACTTCTAACACACACTATCCTCTCCCTTGGCTTTTGTGGTCCTAGGTGCAAGAGAAAAGTGTTAGTAACACTCAAAATTTTATCTTTTTAAGAGAGGCCTGCCAAGGGATCGATTCTCTTGGGAACGACCTCGAGCGGTAAATCCTTCGAGCCGCTATAGAAATCAGGTGAGAGCGAAAGCTGTAGCCTTGGGTATAGCTGTTCCTACAGTGTAACTAGCCGAAAGGACAAATGGGCCCCACCACCAGTTACAAGGCTCTTAAGTGAGTCACTGCAGAATGAACTTATGTCCAAAAACATCGAACATGACTAAACACCTTTTAGTAGTAGCCCACCCGTTCTATTGATTGAGGATATTTGCGATATAATTTAGTGCAAGAGCATAGATGGTTTTGCTCCCAAGATACTCACCATACATATTTCCTTGAGTAGAAACATAGCTTTTTGAAAAGTCACTTGTGGCTTGATAAAAGTGGTGACTCCCCCATCATAGGGATCATCTATTTGTTATGCTCGTGCAAGACTTAGTATATCACATCCTTACCTGCCAAGGCAGGATTCATAAGGTATGTAGTACCAAAGTCGAAGAAATATCAAGATGTGGGCTAAATTTATCACAACTGGCCATTTGACCTTAGGGATAAAAAATGTTTGAAGTGTGTTCGTTTTAAAGACCAAGTGCAAATTGAGCCGACTTCAGGCTTTGGAAATACACCTTAAAATACATCTAAAGGAAGGGTCATATACAAGTCCAAAGATTGGGTTGATCTAGACCCATACTCATTTGTGCCTTTTAGGCAACATTCTTGTGTTTGTGTGCTTGCTTTGTTTTCTTGTCAAAGAAAAATCAAAAAATCACTTCCCAAAAACAAAGTATTCATCCAACCAAATATCTGTCAAAACAACCAAAAACATCAAAAACAAGGTACAAACAACAAAGAGTCAAATTTTATGACCATTCTTCACATCTTGCGAAAGAAGAAGCGTCATCAGAATATCAACTTGAAAAGAAGACCATTGAGCTCAAAGGCTTTGATCAAAAAGAGGAAATTCTTCTATATCAATCGACAAATATTTGTCTCCCATAGAGTCTTTCTACATCGCATGCGTCTCTACCTTCAAGGCAAAACAAATGAATTTGATTCTGAATCATTGAACCGCAGAGCTTTTATGCAATATAGAGCTCTGAGTTATCACAAAAATCAAGGAGGAAAGATTAATCCAAACTTCTTCCCAAACATCTGTATCACATACAACACAGCTCGAGAAATACCACCAACACCCGAAAGGGAAGAGATAGAGTTTGTCCCATTTGTAACACAAAGTTTTTATTGAAGTTGAAAACATTTCATCCATTATCTCACTCATACATCATCACTTCATCATCAATCCATTCCAACTCTCAAAACATTAAGAGGTTCTTGCTCCAAGTTCTCTTTTTAGATATTGCTTGAATCAAACGCATCACATCACTTTTTAGATTGTTTCTACATCTAGGATAAGCTCATCCTAAGAGACACATCTACGCAGGTTAAAACTAGTTCATGAGTGAATCCTCTCATTACTAGGTAGTTAAATTTGTAACACATCTCAAATTTCTCTACACCTTATCACATCCAACCTTATCAAAACAAGCAAGCAATTCAAAGAAGGAGTTTTGGTTACATCTACCTTAAAAGTGCTAGAGATCCACATACAACACAATTCACCAACCATCAACCTTTCATTTCATCAAAAAAACTCATCATCATTTTCACACAACTTCAACAAAGACTCATAAAGCAAAAATGGCTCAAACCCGATCACAGTCCAGGCAACGAGAAATAGAAAGGGAAGAAGAAGAAGAGGAAAATCTCAATGAATTTCAAGAAGCACTTGGAGGAAATGCAGATGATGAAAACCCAAGTACTCCCACTCCTGCAACAATAGAAAGGGCTCAGCATAACCCTCTCTTTAACAGACTTTTTGATGAAATACTCAGGAGCAATGCGGATGCTCACTTCTTAAGACTCGCTCAAGAAGGAGCAAAACTCCCCTCTGACTTTGATCTTGCCCAATTAAGACAAGCATCAGAAAGACAAAGTCGCCATGAAGAGGAAAGAGGTAGAGATCCCATCAGATATAACATTCCTCGAGGTAACCCACCACCTCCTCCTCCAAATGAAATGGAGATGTTGCGGCAACAAGTCGAGAATCTTGCCCAACAGCTTCATAGTGGTGTCAAGACTAACCAATTCTCACTCAATGACATCTGTCCCTATCCTTTTGATAGGAATATTTACATGCCACCATTTCCACGAGGATTCGAAACACCCAAATTTGAAAAATATAAAGGAAAGAGGGATCCCCGCGATCATGTCCGAGAATTTCATTCTGCTTGTCTCGAAGTAGCATATGAAGACACATACCTAATGCGCCTTTTTCCCCAAAGCTTGGGAGGAACAACCACATCATGGTTTTCCCGACTACCAGGTGGCATTAGAACATTTGAGGAACTTATCCAAAAATTCCTCGCTCATTACTCTCATAACATTGAACGCGACATCACCATGGCTGATCTGTGTAACACCAAACAAAAACTAGGTGAACTATTCTCAATGTTCCTGCAACGATGGCGCCAAATGTCTAGCAGACGTTCTCTTCAGTTACCTGAACGAGAACTAGTGGAAATATTCATTTCCAACTTAAATGAAGAAATGGAATTTCACCTGGATGTCAAAGACATAGACTCTTTTAATGATATGATCACCAAGGGTTTGAAATGTGAAAGGGCACTCATCAAGAAAGGACTCATCAAAATCTTTAATGAACCTAAAGATGGTCCTCGCCCACGCTTCAATAGTGATAAACCAAGCTTGTAGAATAAAAACAAGAATATCGTCAACGATGGGGTTGTGGATGCCCAGACTATCCAAAATGCACAACCTGTGGTTCGGTTTGCAGGACAGAATCCTCCACCTCAGAACAACACAAATGGTCCTACAAATCAAAGTCGCATCACATCTCATGATGAACCAAGACCTCGTCAGCAAAAACAAAAACGCACATACACTCCCTTAGGGGAACCCATTGAAACAGTATTGCGACAACTCATTTCTCAAAATTTGGTCACTCTGCCTAAGCTATCAAACTATGAGCCTCAGGTCAAACCAGCATGGTGGAGAGATACTGAACACTGTGAATTCCATCAAGGGAGAGGACACAAGACAAGTAATTGTCACCGATTGAAAGATCTCATTCAGGATCTTATTGATCGAGGAGAAATTGAAATTGAAGGACATGACCCAAAAACAACAAATAATGATCATCTGATGTTCAAAAATCCACTTCCATCACAAGATCAAAGGGGTCCTTCCACTTCTAGGTGAGGCACTGATACCACTGATTATACACAGGCTGCATATAATTACACAGTAAATCATCTGTATGATGCCAATGAACAAGTTGCAACTATAACCTTAAAAAATCCCAACTCAAATTGCAATGTTGTTACGCGTCGCGGCAAAGTTACCATAAAGGCAGCTCCACAAGGCACCACCTCCATCCCAAAGCAGTACAATCTTGTGGAACAATTAGACAAAACCCCTGCGCTTATATCCATTTTAGAGCTTTTGCGTCTATCACCATCTCATAAAACTATCTTGGATCAAGCACTCCAAGAGGCGTCAGTCCCTCCAAATCTGAATACAGACCAATTTCAAGCCATGGTTGGAAATCTAAAGTCCTCACCTTGTCTCACTTTTTTCGAAAGTGACAACTCTTCCTTCCAGCAACCTCATAACGCCTCACTCCACATCGAAGGATTTATCAACCAGCATAGGATCAAGCGAGTCTTGATCGATAATGGAGCAGGCCTAAATATTTGTACACTGCAGTTGGTCACAACATTGGGATATGCAGTAGAATTAGTGGATCCTCGTCAGAAGATCAAAATCAAAGCCTATGACGATGCGGAGCATTCATTCAAAGGAGCTGTGGTACTACCAATCCGAGTGGGCCCCGTGGTGAAGCACATCATCTGTCAAGTTCTGGACCTTCCTCTGCCATACAATCTACTATTAGGGAGACCTTGGATACATGCCATGCAAGCCGTTCCATCTACCTACCATCAATGTATCAAGTTCCCACATAACGGTGTAGAGATCACAATTATGGGCGATGCAAACCCCTTTGCATTTTGCCATAATATCAGCCATCAACCAGAGATTACTGTTCCTAATAATAGAGAAGCCATTTCCTCCACATCATATATAAGTCCAGCCTCTCTTGCCAGTTCGAACACCACTATACCAAAGCAAGAAAAGCTTAAGATGAAAATAGCAGAGGAAGGTCCCGGGGAATACAACTTGAGTCAACTCTTTTGTGTGGGACAGATGCCCACTTCTCCTAGAACACATGGTAAACCACAACAGTTACTCCAGCAACCACTAATCACGCCTGCATGTGCTTTGACGCCTTTCATCCTTGGAAAGAGTCAAGAAGAAGAAACCCAAGATGAGGACTTAGAAAAATGGATCTATAAAGATCCCATCACCACTGATCTACCACAAGTTAAACTTCATATGGATCAGTATGGCAAAGGCCTCCTCATTATGCAAAGAATGGGGTATGATGGTCAGAGTGCTTTAGGATATTGCAAACAAGGACGACATGAACCTCTGCTGCCAGAATTAAAGCCCAAAGGTAATACAGGCCTAGGCTTTGAGAAAGAAATCTTTCCTAAACTCAGATTCAAAGGAAAACCCAGCAAACCATTATGTCAACCTACTACAAAAAAGACACCTTTCATCATTAAAGCAGCCTCAAGCACCATCCCAACTGCCCCATCGAGGCTCACAACCCCAACACAACCATCTATAATACCAATCATCCCACCAATCAATCCAGTAATCCCATTCGCAATAGCCATTACATCCATAGTACCATTAGCAGCAACAACTGTATCAAAACCCGCAGCAGCATCTATGGTACCAGCAGTTCCCACAGAAGCCACTGAGTCAACACTGTCGATACTTCCTGTGCTAGATTCTTTTATCCCCATCAAACTTCCTGTAGCACCGATCACTACAAAGGTACATCAACCAATCACACCTGTAGTGTTTAACTCAAAAGACATCCCAGTATGGTATAGCAATCAGATGCTGGAAAGTGATTCAGAGACCAACTCACATGAATGGGAATTTGATTCGGTACAGCTTAATACTTCAGATGAGGAAGACACATCACCACCTCCACCACGCAAAGACATCCCTGTTTATGGAGAAGCACAGATAAAGATCACTTGGGTTCCTGAATTGGAAACATCTTCCACATACCCTACGTCTCATCCTACGCCTGATTCTGACAGGGAGAGTACCATTAATGACTTTCACCATAATGTCTTAACCCTCACTGATACATCTAACACACTTAACCTAATCGATGAAGTAATGCCCATTGTCCACCCTGAACTCATCGAATGGAACCAACCAAATCCCCCATGTCTTGACTTCTTCCAAAACGATGAGGCTATCATTGAATTTTTGGAATTAAGGGATAACCTACCAAGCGGGGATCACAAAGTTGGATTCACCATAGAACTAAATAGCGCAACATACTTTGGGGCAGATGCCAAACCTTTCAGCTGCAAAAATATAACAATAAAACATGGATCTTCTAGTGAAAACCACACTGTGGCACTGTTTGATCCGACAAAAGTAAAAAGAAAGAGCGTATCCAATGGTGAAAACCTCTTTGATGTGCCTGAGGATGAAGGGTTTGACATTCTCCCTGATAGTACACAACAGGAACGATCAACGATTCTCATCAAGGAAACCAAAGAATACAATGTGGGGACTCCTGAAAATCCTCATCTCATACATCTAGCATCTCTTCTCACTCCAGAGAAACAACCTAAGTTTATAGAGTTCTTCCAGAAGTGTCAAATCAACTTTGCATGGTCATATGCAGACATGCCTGGGCTTGATCCTGATTTAGTCATGCATCACCTCACCATAGCAGAAGGAGCCAAACCTGTCAAGCAGAAGCTTCGTAAGATGCATCCTCAGATTGCAGTGCTAGTCAAATCGGAACTCAAGAAACTCCTAGATGTTGGTTTCATTAGACCAATTGATTATGCAGAATGGATCTCCAATATTGTGCCAGTTGGCAAACCAAAAGGGGGCATCTGCATTTGTACTAACTTCAGAGATCTAAATAAGGCGTGTCCTAAGGATGAATTCTCGCTACCAAATATCGACATCATAGTGGATCTAACAGCGGGACATGCCATGCTTTCACTCATGGATGGCTTTTCAGGATACAATCAGATAAAGATCGCACCAGAAGATCAACATAAGACAGCCTTCACATGTCCATGGGGCACATATTGCTGGAATGTAATGCCTTTCGGCCTCAAGAATGCAGGAGCAACCTATCAAAGAGCAATGACCACCATCTTCCATGACATGATGCATACCATGATGGAAGATTATGTGGATGACTTACTAGCAAAATCACTCACCAGAGAAGGGCATCTCCACATCTTAGATAAAATCTTTGATAGACTGGAACAATACCATGTTCGACTCAACCCAAAGAAATGTGTCTTTGGAGTGACCTCCGGGAAGCTTCCAGGATAAATTGTCTCAAGCAAAGGTATTGAGGTCGACCCAACAAAGGTAAAAGCAATCATGGACATGCCACCACCAAAGAATATCAGTCAGCTAAGGACATTACAAGGGTGACTTCAATCCATCTGAAGATTCATTGCACAATTGGCTGATAAGTGTCACCCATTTACACATCTGTTACATAAGAACATCCGCTTTCAGTGGGATGCCAGATGCCAGCAAGAATTTCAGACGCTTAAAGACTATCTCATGAATCCACCATTGCTAATCCCACCAGATCCAAGAAGACCGTTGTTATTATATATCTCAGCGACAAGTACAGCATTAGGTGTACTACTGGCACAACATAATGCAGAAGGAAAAGAGTGTGTTGTTTACTACATCTCTCGCACACTGGTGGGCTATGAACTCAATTACATGCCTATTGAGCGAGCTTGCCTAGCAGTAATCTTAGCAGCCACTAAACTGAGGCACTATCTGTTAACACACAAAGTACAACTCATTGCAAAGATTGATCCACTCAAGTATTTACTCAGCAAAGCAGCATTGACAGGTCGCTTAGCCAAATGGGTGATGATTCTAAGTGAATTTGACATCGAGTATGTGGACCATAAAGATATCAAAGGGTAGGTCATTGCAGATCAGTTGGCCGATGCACCACTCATAGGCGATCATCCTCTCATTTCCAATTTTCCAGATGAAGAGATATTCATTATCACAACAACACAACCATGGAAACTATATTTTGATGGTTCATACACTAGGCACGGCTCGGGGGCAGGCATTCTGTTTATCACACCTCAGGGTGATAGCATCCCGAAGTCTTACAGGCTCACATTTCCATGCACAAACAACATAGCTGAGTATGAGGCCTTGATCATAGGACTCAGGTTAGCCATCCAATGGAAATTACAAGAACTGCAAGTATATGGCGATTCCCAACTAGTCATTCGACAAGCAACAGATGAATATCAGACCAAAGATGATAAACTCGTGCCATATAAGCAAATGGTGGACACTCTAAAGACATCATTTACTACTATCACTTTTGAGCAGATACCAAGAGATCAGAATCGAGCTGCTGACGCCATGGCTACCATCGCATCTCTACTAGATCTTCCACGGAATTCAACACGCTACGAGTTCTTGGTAGAACAGCTTTGGATCCCCGCTTATGATATCCCCGCTTATGATTAAACCATTCAATCTTAACCCTTCATTTCCCCATTTCTTCTATAAATAGAACCCTTCTCCTCAAACAAAAGAGGAAGCATTAGAGTATTGTTGTTATACCGGTATTAGCATAGAGCTTTTTCATAGCATCACTATCTACACTTGCATAGCATTTGCTTATCATATTCAACCATCTTGAATCTCCATATGGCATCCATGGCTAGTGCTAAAAGCTGAGAGCTACACTCATTTGGGACTTGGAGAGGAGAGGAACAAGGGAGGAGCAACTATGAGCATCTTGATTAACTATTTTATTCTATGTTTATATGCTTTTTATTTCATGCTTAATATCTCTCTTGATATGCCTGTTTAGGATAATCTTTTGTTGCTAACACTAATGTTTGTTTCTTGTGCTCTTGTGTGTGTTGCCATCAAACAGATTTTCTAATCCTTTTTGCAGAGCATCAAGGATTAATTGAAATAATTGAGAAATCATGTTTAGTTAACCTTAAGATAGATTCCAATTATAGTTTAATTGAAATGCATTCAAATTAGAAGTCCAAGTTGCATTGGAAAATAATAATAAATTAATTCCATGCATATAGGATAAAAATAGATAATTCTTTAATTTATTCAAGAAAAGGGTCTTTTCAATGCAACCGAACTTCTTTTTTCTGAAAAGCTTTGAGTTCCAATTTTAGAGAATAATTCAATAATTCAATTAAATCGCTTTTCTGATTTCAAGTTCTAAATTTAGAAAAAGAAATAATACCTCAAGTTTGATTTCTCTCTCAATTCAATTCTTTTTTTGTTTTATTTTCAATTCAACTCTTTGTTTTAAATTAATTCATCTTTTGTAATAAATTAATCCTTTTTGCATGATTGAATGACAAATTTATTAATTAATTAAATATGCAAGGATATTTAATAAATTAAAATGGGATAATTGATCAAAATGATATTCTTGGAAATGATTTAATTAATTAAATAAATATTTAATTAATATTGAGTAGTTGATTTGCCATGTGATTTTTGATGATTAAAGAATTAATAATGTGCTCAAGATTGATTTAATTACCTTTGGTTAGGACCTTAGTGATGTTGTCGAGATTAGGGGCCCATGGTTTAGATGACCAATTTTAGGGTATTACATTTTCCCCTCTTTGAATTAATGTGCGAGCAGCACGTTGGTTCAAAGAATGTGTGATGTCTAGGAAATGTTAGTTCTGAACTTGATTGATCACGAAGTAGATAAAAAGCAAGGTGTTTAGCTTAACTCGAAGTGACAAAGCTGAATGAAGTTTGATTAAAGTGATACAGATCTTGAACTTGATTGAACTGAGGAACAATAGAAAACAAAGATACTGAACTTGAACTTGATTGATCAAGAAGCGGATCTTACTGATCTAGAACTTGATTGATCTTAGATATAGTGAGTGATGATAAAAATTGATCTTGAACTTGATTGATCAAGACATGATGAGCGAAGAATGAACCATCCAGCTTGATCAAGAAATAAATACTGAACACCTGCTTAGATTTAGTGTAATCAAAGATACTCTTGAAACTTTTGATTGAGCTTTAAATGAATAATCAGTTTGATTTGAAGCGATGAAACTGATTAATGTTAAGAGATTAATTCAGATGAAAGACAAATATCAGCTTGATGTGAAGTGATGAAACTGATATGCCCCTTAGCAATTGATTCAATTAAGATGATTGAGAGATCTCAACTTGATGTGAAGCGATGAAGCTGAGATGCCCCTAGCAATGAGGTCTTATTTGATTTTTTTTAGTTGAAAAGATTTTTGCTCGACTTTCGATGAAGCTTTGAAAAAATTTCTTGACTATGAGGAGATGTGAAGTCATAAGGTCATGAGTATGCCCCCTCGGGAGAGAAATCGAAAGATAGTGAGGGTACTTGATTATAGGCAATTGTTTGGCGAAAATAAGTTATTTGAGCACAAATTGCTTCTCAGGATTTTTTATTTTTTTTAAAAAAATTCGGTGTTGATTGATGAGAAATTGAGAGTAGAGTTGTTTGAAATGTTGATGTGTAGAATGAAATTGAATTAAGATTCAGCGTTTAAATGGAGAGCAATTTGAAGAAAGAATGAGCATTTGATGAAAATGTGCTAAGTGGTCAAAATTGTGAAATTGACTAGCAAAATGATCTTAAATTTTGATTTTGATCCCAAAAATGGAATTAGAGTAGGCAAATTAGCTAAGGGTACAATTTTCATAACCATCGGAGCAAGTTGAAAAATTAGGTTTTAGGCTATATATAGGATGAAAGTGTCATTTTCAAATCATTTTAACCCTCCAAGTTTGAAAATTCAAAAAAGCCTTCTACGAAGAAAAATGGTGGTCCCTACTCGTCAGCATTGATTTGAGTGCTAGAGACGTCACAATCGACCCCAAAACTACAAGCCAGTGGTAAGTGATCGATCTTTAGCCTCTTTATGTTTCCAATTTTGAATTTTTTTGGTTCATTTTTCACGTTTTTCATGAGTTTTGGGTCGGGTGTCGTGGTTTATCGTGCGAGAAAGGATCCTGTCTCGTACGAGAAACTGGCAAATTTTCTTTTGTCGTTTGAAGCCATTAGATTTGTCGTACGAGATTCACCCTTGTGTCGCATTATAGGTCAGTTAGAAGACCATTTTGTCGTACGATGTGTAAAAGTTTGTCGTTCAAGGTTGTTTTCTTGTACGAGAGCTATTCCTGACTCATACGATATGTTGCTTCACTGTGTTTTGTCGTTCAAAAGATAGTGATCATTTTTGAAAGTGTAAACATGAAATTTTTCTTTTGCATTTGACTTATTTGGATTTTTGTGATGTTTAACTTCTCTTGTAGGCTCATTTGGAATGTTTTCTGATGATCGTTGTTGGTTTTTTTTTTGCAGGTGTGCTTACCTCCTGTGCTCTTCAGATGTGTATATCCTCCCACTATGGCTTTAGTTCATGATTTGTCTAAGGTTGAGCAGGCTCATGTTGATATGTGTGGCTTGACTCACCTGATGAGGTTACCTAATATCCGTGTGAACCACGGGATGCTCATAGTGTTGGTAGAGTGGTTTCATTCAGAGCATAATACCTTTCATTTTCCAGTTGGGGAGTTGACTATCACTCCCGAGGATGTGTACAGGATCCTTCGTATCCCTTTTGCTGTGGATAAGGTGGATTATGATACTGCATTGTTACCTGGACTACAGGCTCTTAGGAACATATTTAGGGATCCCGATATCTTGACTCATTCCATGAGTTGGGATATATTGATGAGCAGGTACAGTGAGGAGTATCCGCTGGCATGTGTCCTAGCAGGTTTCATTGGTTGCTTTTTGATGCCAGACAGAGGGCAATAGGGTTTCTAGAGTGGATGGGGTCGTATGCTGGAGAGGTTGATAGAGACCCCTCAGAGACTTGGCTGGGGCTCTTGTTTGTTGGCCCACATGTATTAGGAGATGCATGAAATTGTTTATAGAGATGGGTGAAGCATGGCCGTCGGGGTGTACATTTTACAGGTGTGGGCTTGGGAGAACCTTCCCGTTTGTCAGCCAATTGTTGATGATAGCAGAGAGCTAGGACAGCCAATTATTTACAGGTATGCCGGATATATTATGTAGCCCCATCTGGGCAAGACAGACTTCTGGCGATGACAGCTCGATGATCTGATAGCTGTCATATGGAGACCGTATAGGGGGTTGGAGTCATGGGATGATTGGCAGGCGATTTGGAGAGACCTTTTTGTTACACACCCACTGATTGGGAGGTCACAAACTATTGTGGAGCGATTCATCGTTTCATGAGTGATGAGGCAGTACGGTCAGCCTCAGGGGATCTCTCAAGAGTATATAGTGTATGCTCGATACACCGATGAGGAGAGACAGGGATGGTCACCTAGGCTATCCTATGCATTAGCGATGCAGGAGCTGACAGGTTTACATCATCTGAGGTGGGATTACTTGGATGATATAGCAGATGCAGGGGTATTGCCCTAGTACAGGGATTACTTTCAACAACATCCATTCCCTGAGTTTACAGATCTAGGAGAGAATGCTCCTCATATTGAGGATGATACCCCTACACTGGCACAGGGACAGGGCTAGAGACTAGATGCTCCATGACGGACTGGTGGTGATCCTGGTGCTAGCAGCAACGGGGTGCGAGCTGATATTGGACAATAGAGGGGTGAGGGTGGATCCCTTGGGAGAGTAGGCATGAGGTTGGGTTGCAGAGAGGAGGAGCGAGAAGCTCTGAGGCAAGTCCGACAATGGCAGGATGACCAGGGTGGAGCCACGGGTGGAGATGGCGATGAGATGGTGGTGGGGAGCCTGTGAGAGAGCAGGGGGCTGACATGGGACGGTCGATGAGAGCATGTCTTGCGGAGCTACAGTCATAGTTGATAGTGGCTTAGACTCAGCTGGCGGAGCGAGAACAACAGTTGGTCAAGGTTAGGGCCGAGCGTGATCGCCAGATCACAACATTGAGAGCCAAGTCGAGAGCAGAGATAGAGGCTCTACGACAGGAGGTGCTTCTCTAGAGCAGTAGGGGTGCATATTATGTGGCGGCATATAGTGTCGCAGTTCCTATTGTACAGTAGGTGCAACCCTATTCACAGTATATGGCTAGATCAGAGGGAGCACGAGCACCGCGCTAGGATCCCGGGCATCAAGCTCCTCCTCCTCCACCAGGCGATGAGGGAGAGGGCACTAGCTAGATGATTCTTTTTGTAGCTGGGATATTTTTTGTAGACACAACCATTTTTTGTAGCCGATACGATTCTTGCTCTGATGGGAGTTTGTATATGTCATTGGACATCATTTTGTACCCTTATACTTGACATGATATATACGAGATTCATTTTGACATCATTGTACTTGTGTTAATAGACCATGAGATGTTTCTATATTCTTTATTCTATATGTATGCATTTATTTCAGCATGAATGTATGTAATGCAAATGAATATGGATGTCTATGTTTTGGTTTCTTTTTATATGCAAATGAATGAATGAAAATGAGTAATGAGTAATGAGTAATGCAATTTTTTCATTTTTCTATGCAATAAGATCAATGGAAATGAATAATAATGAAATGTTATGTATGCAGCTAAACATCTCAAAACACAAGTACTCGATCGGAGAATTAATGATAAAAAGACCACTTAGCATAAGAAATGATGATGCTTTCAGCTCTCATTCAGAAGATAAAGATATTATTACTATACCGAAATCACTCTAGATTCACAAAAATGCAAAATGAAATGCGAAATGCAACCTAAACCTAGTCACTGGATTTAAAATACTTAAGATTCATCACTAAGCATAATGAACACAACAGGTAGGTTAGAGTTCCTTTCTTTTTCAATGTGCAATATTAATTATCTTGTCCGCAATGACCCTTTTTTATTCATATCCTTGGACAAATTTCACAGGGACCTAAATTGCATCATAAAGAAATTCCCTCAAAACAAACAAATAAATGATATGGACCTCCCTGTAGCATACAAATAAGCCGAGTCGAGGTATGTGAGCCAATTTCACCTTAATGTGAAGGCTCTTATCACAGACACCCAACTAATTTATATGTTTCCATATCATCGGGATCATTCCTACAAGTAGAAAACAAAGAAAATATTATGCCCCCAATCCTTGCACCTCTTAGTCACAATAGACTTCGTTGAGTTACTCAGAGGGATAATAATAAAAAACCAATATAAAAGACAACACACAAAGAAAATTTTCATTCATAGCTCAAACTGTTTAGTAATTGTTTTTCGTTATGTTGTTTTGCTTGTCAACTCAGTGATAAACTCTTTGGTAGTTAGGAGATAGGTAACTGACTCAGAGTGGACGACCAGGTTTCACTGATGGAAGAATGACTTGGTTGACACCGCTTAGGATATGTAATGTGCTATGTCGAGTAACCTAAGACTAGAATGTTGATCAGTTTCAAGTCATGAGGGTTCCAATGAACCAGGATGTCACAAAAGTGACTGAAAATATGTACAAGTGAAAGAAAAAGATGCTTGAAAGCGGGAAATGCCAACGTTGCATTGATAGATGGAGCGCTTGAGTACAAGAGGCGCCTACTTGGTAGAGATTCTTTTTTTTTTTTAAACAAGGTGCCTGTTTACCAGGTTTTCACCAGGGCAATTTCTCTCTTTATATATTTTCTTTTTCTTTTTTTTCTTTTTTTTTGATTTCTTTAGGACTTTTTCTAATTTTTAGGATTTTTTTCAAGACTTTTTCCAACTGTACAAATTTGTTGGAGCAGAGAGTGCTAAGTGAAGAATTTCTTCAAATGGACGGTGTTAATCGGTTCACGGAGCTGTTCTCCTTCCAAGTTTGAGAGTTGATAAGCACCAGAGCCGTATGTTGTAGTAACAATGTAGGGACCCAGCCAATTGGGTTCAAAATTCCCTTTATTGTCGTGAAACTGTTGATTTTTTGGATTTTCTCTCAGAACTAGGTCACCAACTTGAAATTCTCTTTGTCGAACCTTCTTGTTATATCCTCTAGACATTCTCTTCTGATACACTCTGAGATGATCAAACACCACTTGCCAATGCTCATCCAACAATTCAAGTTCTTGCAATCTAGATATTCTATGATCTTCATCAGTAACAAGACCTTGCAACAAAACTCTTAGAGATGGTATTTCTACTTCAATAGGTAATACTATTTTGGACCCATACACCAAAGAGAAAGGTGTAGCCCCAGTAAGTGTTCTGATACTTGTTCTGTAAGCCCATAGTGTAGGATTGAGCTGCAGATGCCAATCCTTCCCAGACTTATTCACTATTTTGTACAAGATAGTCAGTAGGTTTTTGTTAGATGCCTCAGCTTGTCCATTACCTTGAGGGTAATATACTAATGACCAGTGTTGCTTTATTTTGAATTTCTCACAAAGCTCATCCAGATCTTTATTCTTAAATTGTCCTCCATTATCAGTCATGATGGACGAAGGTATTCCATACCTGCAAATTATATAGTTTAGGATGAATAAGGTGACTTGTTTACCAGTTGCTTTGGTGAGCGGAACTACCTCTACCCACTTGGTGAAATACTTAGTGGCAGTTATGATGAATTTGTGTCTGTTGGATGAAGTCGGATATATCTAACCAATGAGATCAAAGGCCCATTGCTAAAAAGGCCAGTGTGTTATAAATGGTATGAGGTCCCTTGTCAGGGCATGTATGAGATTTCCATGAAGCTGACATTTCTCACAAGTCTTAACAAATTTAATGGCGTCCTTTTCCATATCTGGCTAGTAGTAGCCAGCTCATAATAGTTTCTGAGCTAAACTAAAACCATTCGAATGAGATCCACAAATACCTTCATGGACTTCCGATAATGCATGTTTAGATTCTTCAGTTTCTAGACATCTAAGCAATGTACCATCCAAACCTCATCTAAATAAATCATTAGCTATGATAACATATCATGAAGCATTGCGAGTTAGGTTTCTTTTCTCGTTACGAGTAAGGTTTTTAGGGATAATTTGATCACATAGATAGGAATAGATGTGGCTGTATCGGGATGAGTCATGTCCAATAATAAAACAGACTATTTGGGTCTCAGGAGAATCATAAGCAGGGTAATATAACTCTTCCACCAAGAAATCAAAGCAAAAATTGGACTTCTGTAGCTCAGGTAAAGATGCCAAGGTGGCCATAGCACCTTTTGCTCTGTTCGCTGATCTAAGAATCTGTTGAAATGATATAAAAGCAAAGTACTTCTTAATATCGTCCACTATCCTCTTGTAAGGCGTCAATTTCTCATCTCGAGTCTGATATGTATCGTTGATCTGATTGATAACTAGCTGAGAATCTCCATAGATATGTAATTCAGCAACCTTCCATTCAATAGCTAGTTTTATTCCATTCACCAAAGCTTCATATTCTACAATATTGTTTGTGCAAGGGAATAGAATCTTATAAGACTTTGGAATTGAATACTTCTGAGGAGTAATGAATAATATGCCAACACCTGAACCATTTTGAGTAAAGGAACCATCGAAGAACATCTTCCAGGGTTGTTGAGTAAGATGCATTATTGATTCATCTGGAAACTCGATGTGTAGTGGTTGAGTATCCTCAAGTGGAGCTTCAGCAAGTTGTTCAGTAATTACCTGTCCTTTTATGGCTTTGTGTTCCACATATTCAATGTCAAACTCTATAAGGATCATAACCCATTTCGCCAATCTTCCGATGAGTGTTGCTTTATTAAGAAGATTCTTGAGTGGATCGATTTTGGCCACCAACTTGACTGAATGTGCTAGCATATAGTGCCTCAGTTTCTGTGATGCAAAGACTAATGCCAAGCATGCTTTTTCTATTATACTGTAGCTCATTTCATAAGACACCAATGTCCTGCTGATGTAATAAATAGCCCTTTCCTTTTTGTTGTTATCCTGTTGCGCCAGAAGTGCCCCCAATGATGAATCAGTTGCTGATATATATAAGATTAGTGGCTCACCCTGAATAGGTGGCATCAATATTGGTGGATTAGACAGGTACTCTTTTATCTGTTGAAGATGTTGTTCACACTGTTGATCCCAGTTATATATTATTCCTTTTCTCAATACTTTTGTAAAAGGTTGAGCCTTGTCTGCTAGTTGAGAAATGAATCTTCTAATGGATTAGAGATGTCCTTGCAGACTTCTCATTTGACTGATGTTCTTTGGAGGCGGCATTTCCATTATAGCTTTGACCTTCTCAGGATCAACCTCGATGCCCTTCTTTGAAATGATGTAGCCAAGTAGTTTACCAAATGTCACTCCGAATGCACACTTCTTTGGATTTAATGAGAGCTTAAACTCCATTATGTCAAGTATAGGACCTAACTCTTGAATATGCGTTGATCTTTTCATAGTCTTCACTAAGGTATCATCAACATAATCTTCCATATTCTTATGCATAATGTCATGAAAGATAGTTGTAACTGCTCTTTGATAGGTCACCCCTGCGTTCTTTAACCCAAATGGTATGACATTCCAGCAAAAGGTTCCCCACACACAGGTGAAAGCTGTCTTTTCTTGATCTCCAGGAGTGATTTTAATCTGATTGTAGCTAGAAAATCCATCCATTAGTAAGTACATCTCATACCCAGCTGTCATGTCAACTATCATATCAATATTTGGCAATGGAAAGTCATCTTTCAGACATGCTTTGTTGAGATCTCTAAAATCTGTACAAACTCTGATAGATTTATCTGCCTTCGACATAGGGACTATGTTGGAAATCCATTCAGCATAATCTATTGCTCTGATAAATCCAACTTTGAGCAGTTTCTCTAGTTCAGCTTTGACCAATAATGCTACATGCGGGTGCATCTTACAGAGTTTTTATTTAACTGGTTTTACTCCTGGTGTGATTGAGAGATGGCGCATAATGAGATCAGGATCCAAGCCTGGCATATCAGAGTACCTCCATGCAAAGTTTATTTTCTTCTCTAAGAATAGCTGAGTGAAATCCTTCAATTCCTCTACTGATAGTGATTGAGCTACGTGAATAATTTGTGGTGTCTCTTGATTCCCGATATTCATTGGTTGAGTTGGCTCGATCAATATGGAAGACCGCTCCTGAAAATGACTGGGTAGTATACCAAGTATATCACCTTCAGGTGCCTCGAAGAGGTTTTCACCTTTAGGTACATCCTTTATTTTCTCTTTTTTAGATTCTGACACCGCCATCATATGGTTTTCGCCATCAGATCTTTTATTTTTATTTTTCTTGTTTTTGCGACTAAGATACTTGATATCTACTTCAGTCATATTTTCACTCCGTTCACTGGTGGAAGAGTTTATAGGTTCAACTGCATTGAGATAATAGGATAATGTATAGTCATTGGCTAAAGTAGGTATATCCATGGGTTGATTCGCTAAAGTACAGTCAATCAATTCGGGATGTACTAAGGACAAATTTTGGATAGGTTCAAGAGCGTTCACGGTATTGTTATCACAACTGCAAATCAAAAATTTGAGTTTCAGAATAATACCTTGCGTAAGTGTCTCGAGACTAGGAAGAGTCGGATCATGATTATTAAAGTTCACGTTAATATTTAATCGATCTAATCCAGTAGACATACTTGTAACATTGTTTACTACATCGGACTGGACGTCATATTGTGGTTTAACAACAATAAGACTACTAGGCAACTTTTCATTGTTTGTATCAGATGATTCAGAATTTGAGGCTGAGTGGATATCATCATGAACAAGACTGTCATCAGAGTCATCAGAGTCATCGGATGAAGTTTCCAAGTCTCTTTCAAGTGATTTAGTAAGCATATGTATGGTATCAATACTAACATCTTTAATGCTAGAAGTTCCTTCATGTTGTGGTTCATTTGTCATTTGTATCTGACACACCTGTTGACATGATCTCATTGTTTCTGTGATTTTTTGTCATCTACTCCATTCAACTTCTTCTGGACTGATGACTGGTTCTTGTTCTGTAGATTCTAACTCTTCCTATGTAGTGCTATAACTGATTTGTTTTGTTTTAGGATAAGGGCACATAGATGAGAAGCTTTCTGGTATTGTTCCTTCTTTCAATCCTTGTTCATAATTTGCTTGCCTCTTTTGTCTAATTTCTTGTATTTCCTTCTCTAGTTTTATGCACATCAGCTCTTGAGTATCATCTATGACACCACTAGATTCTTCTAGCATTTCTGTAGTGGATGTGTCTAAAAGATAATCAGGACCCCATTCATACTCGTTTGAATCAGTCTCTGAATCATCTACTTGTTGCCTGCTAGTATATGTGACTGGAACTTTTAATGGTGCAAACAATTCTCTGATTCTTATGACTTCATCTCTTATATCATCAGGAACCTCAACTTCTTGTATTATCGTAGCTGATACCACCGAAGCTTGAGCACCGACTATTTCTTCTTTCTTGACTGTTGATTCCTCTTTCTCTTTTCTACACTTTACTTTTGTTTGTTTAGTGTATGCTTCATGTAATGTTAAAGGCGATATCTTTTTCAAGCACTTAGACTTAGAAACATCTATCTGTTCTGATGTCTTTTTTGGATTATATCCCAGTCTAGCCTTATCATGTGTGGATTTGGTTTGTAGCTGAATTGGTTCAGTAATACCTTTTTTTTGTTTGCCCAAAGGACGAGTACCTGAGTACCCCATGCGCTGAATCATTTTGTAACCATGACCATATTGGTTTGAGGAAATCTCACAATGTCGTACCTCCTCATTTGGACTATCTTCCTTAAAGAGCCAATTAAGCACAACATCCTCTTCTATTTCATCCACCAAGGAGGTAGAAGACTGTATAAAGAGACCATCATATATAGTATTCGGAGCTGAAGTTTGTGTTCTTATAGCCTCTGATGGCTTGCCCAACTGTTTTGGTGATGGAGGGAGAGAAACTAATGATAGTACCGATTCTATCTTGTAGCCATCCATGCCGGTATCTGTAATCTTCAATCTCTTTTCTAAGTCTTTCATCAATGTTTCTGGATCTTCATTTAGAGAGGCTGCCCTATTATGAGGCACAAAAGTATCTGCACCTTTTGTCAATGCATTACAGATGACATTTGTATCAGCAGGAATACTGACTTCAGCTCCGTTATAAGGAAACTTTAAGCATTGGTAATATGTTGACGGTACTTCCTTCATTTCATGAATCCACGGCCTGCCCAGTAATATATTGTATGACAATGGAATTTCGAGAACCTAGAAAAGGACATCTCTCTCTACCGGTCCCACTCTGATTGGTAATGATACCAGACCTTTGGAGGTCCTCTCTTCCTCATCATAGGCTTTAATTGTTATTTTCTTGCCTGGATCAATGACATTTTCAGAGAATCCTATTGTGGAAGCAAATGATAAGTACATATATTCAACCCTGTGACTCCATCTATCAAAACATGTTTGACTTTGTGTTTGTGGATCATGGCTTCAATATGCAATGGCTGGTTATGTGGATGATTTAATGAATTGTCATCCTCTTCAAAGAAGGTCAAATAGTGAGGTGAAGTCAAATGACCCACCATAGACTGAAACCGATCAATGTCTAAATCTTTTGGAACGTTGGTAGTAAGCAATGCTTTGTCTAGGATTTCCTTGTGAGCAGATGAGAGTTGTAGCAATTCAAAAATTGAAATTTGAGCATTTGTCCTTTTTAACTGTTCAACCACGCTGTATCCAGAGGATGATGATGAGGTTAATCTTTTAAATTTGTCCAAGGTTGATTCCTTTTGTTTGTTTGGCAAGGATGTTGGATTTGATGTTTCTTGAGCCGGGTTGGAAGAACTAGCTCCTTGGAGGGTAATTTTCTTTTGAGATTGGGTCAGAGCTCTTGCATATCGTGATTCATTTGGTTTATCTTGAACTATAATCACATTGCAATATTCTGAGTGTGAAGGTTCAGTCATGTTGATAACGTTGTCCTGGCTGGCATAAGTATAATTTACCTTGGCACCTCCTTTGGTCTTTGAGGAATCACCTTGTTCGTAAGTAGGCAAAGGGTCTTTAAATGCTTTATGATCAGCATTGGTTGGATGATTCCCAACAACAACTTTACCAGCGTCTATGAGATCTTGATTCAAATTTTGGGATTTCCACTCGTGAAGGAAATGGAGGCATGTGTAGATTCTTGTCAAATGGAAAGGGACATATTGTTTCTAGAGAATATTGTATCGGGGACTTGTCCTTATTCTTCAGTTCTGTGACCTCCATTCGTAAATCTAGTAACTGTTTGTGTACCATGAGTATAGGTGAGTCTTCCCTTTTAGTAACAAGTGTCTGAACATAATATCCAATAGGAGGTTTGGCACCTTGTTTTGCTAGTTCTAAGAAATAGTCTTCCTTCTCTCGGGTCATGATAGTTTTCATCATTTTTCTAAAGTCTTTGTCTTTTTGACAATCAAGGATTTCTTTTTCTGGAGTTTCAGCGTCTTCGTCAATCTCACTTAATGATGAGGAGTCATTATGATTTTCAAGAATATTACGGTCGTTTTTGTTTCCATCATTGTATTCTATCTCATGTATAGTGGGAGATTTCGGTTCATCAAAAATTGGTCTGCCTAATGATGACGGCATGTTAGTGAGTGGATCCTTCACGTAGAATGGATTATCTTGATAGGTGAAGGTTTGTTCTTTGCCTTTGGCTTGTTTCTTACGAGAACTTCTGGTTTGAATAGGCATCTTTATGGATTAGTGTGACCTAATTTCATTTTGTGTTGCAGAGGTCAAGATCAATTTCAAAGCTAGTTGTTCTGTTTAGAGTATTGTTTAGGAGAAACAACTGAGATTTAGTCTGATTTCAGGAACGATCTATCCTATCTAAGATGTTATCTAAGTTGATTCTAAGCATAGTGTAAGATTCAGTCTGATTTCAGGAATGATCTATCATGTATAAGACGTTATCTAAGTGACTAAAATTTGATAGGTAGTTGATTGAACTAGCTAAAAGGTGATCGACCAAATCGTGCAACGCAAATGGAAGAGGTACACTATCTTGATCTATTTATGCTCAAGAAAATGATAACTAGTATTATGTTCCCTATAAGTTTTTTTTAGGCAAGTTTGACTATTCTGTTCTGACAAAACCAGAGACTCGTACGATAGGATTTTCTGGACCAGACGACAATTTAGCAGCTACAGGACAACAATAGTTCTGTTTCATACGAGTTGTTGCCTCGTACCGTATGACAAATGGGCATGTGCAAGACGACAAAAGACTCAGAGTAGTTCTATTTTGTATGACACAGGATACAGAGTCAGATGACAGAATAAAAGGACTCGTACGACACAGGATTGGGTCTAGGATGACAAACCAGAAAAATCGTACGACACAAGATGTGATATAGGACGATGAATTATCATACTCATACGATGGTTCACAGGACAGAGCCTAGAAATTTTGAGTTTTTTCGGTTGCTGAGTATGACCAATTCTGAGATGGACTGATTTTTGACCTCGATAGACTAGTTTCTGACTCGAACAGATTTTTGACTTAAAATGGACTAGTTTTTTTGACACGAACAAAGTTTCAACTCAGGATGGACTAGTTTCTGACATGGGCAAAGTTTCGACCCAGGATGGACTAGTTTCTGACACGGACAGAGTTTTGACTTAGGATGGACTAGTTTCTGACACGGACAGAGTTTCGACTCACTGAGTTGTTTCTAGTCTTCACCAATTTTTGGTATTTCAATTTTTGTTTCAGCGATGAAAACACAGAAAACAAGTAGTATGTATAGTGACTCCAATCACAACATGCAAACCCTAAGGAATTTGGTGAGGAAAGAAAACCTTTCCTTGTAGACTCAGGTACACACCCAATAGCTAATCAGAATATGGCCGCTGAGTCTCACGCAATGGATTCTCAACACTGTATTATCCGACTCCAAACGCTAATGGGGGCACGAAATGACAAGTATCTTCGGAGAGTTACTATCTCTCTTGCACAAAGATTATCCCCCTTTTAGAGATGAACCGGGTAGCTTCTAATTTTAAATTGGATTTAGTCAGGGATCCATTCGACGCATCAAGGTATAAACTCAATTAAGAGGTCTCCCAACCTTGAAAACCAAGGTTTAATATACCCTAAGGTACAGAGGAGAACTATTCTCGAGCACTGTCGTTGACTTGATTTTCATCAAATCACGTTTATTTTATAGTGGGTTGGAGTACTTGGCGTCTAGCCATTCCCACTTAGGTCATTCCCCTCACACCAGCCGTAATGGCTTTAAGATTTTTTCAACCCCTCGAGAGGGCAGGCCTGCTAAAGATGTACAAATCTCAAACAAAGAAAAAGCTTCAAGGGTCTGGATTTCTGATTGTCTAGAAAAAGACAAGAGCATACTCTCCTACCTCTCATAATCTTCTAAAAGCACAAACGACAGATTTTTTCTTTAACCAGATAGCAAGTTAGGTTCCTAAAAATGAATTTAAAGAATACACGATGTTTAGTCAATTCTCCTTAGGCAACCTGCAAAGACAATGAATTAGTAGTCATATTGTCTTTGTGCAACAAGCATATTCTTCGACAAGCCTTTTGCAAAAACTAGTTAGGCTGTGGAAAAAAATTCTAAGATAGACAGATAAACAATCAGGGTCAGTCATCAGAATAATCAATCAAAAATGAGAAAATTATGAAATTTGCCTTTTTTTTAACCAGAAAATACAGAATCGTATGACAGACACTTGACTCGTACGAGACAGGATGCAGTATCATACGAAAGAATATTGCTGATGATGCCTGCTCGTACGACAAAGAATATTTGCTCATACGACAGAGGATCTGCTCGTATGATAGAGGATCTGCTCGTACGATAGGATTTTTGCAATTCATGCGACACCTGCAGTTTATCGTTTCAGCTTGTAAAAATTGTCGTACGAGATGTACGGATGAAAAACCGAAAAATCTAAAACCTAGAAAATAACAAAAAATAAAGCAGTCAGTCTTGGAGGCTTAAAAAATGTAGTCTTCGGGCCCCACGGTGGGCACTAGAGATGTGTGTGTGAAAAAGTGAACCCGGTCGCTGCAAGCACAACACTTCAATTAAGTCATTATATGCATGGTTAGTAATCAATAATCAATAAGAAATAAACCATAGCAAAGCGACTAATTGCCTTCTAAAAGATACGAGTATAAGATTACTCTCAGATTTTTATAAGCAATACTAGTGACTAGACTACACCAAGACGAAGGATTTAATCTACATGATATTAAGCTATATGGATGCAAGATGGATGAATAATTCAAGCAATAATAATCAATTCAAGCAACAATGGATGCAAGCAATAATGAATGTAAAATGGATGCAAATAATCTAAAAAACACAATAATCTTCAATAACTCCAAAGCGAAATTAGCGTGATAATAATCTCCAAGCGTGTTCTCAAAAATCTCTGGGGTGAATTGGAATGAGAGCTGAAGACTAAATTTATAGAGAATCACAAGAGAAAAAACTCAATTTAGGATGAATTGAAATAATTGAGAAATCATGTTTAGTTAACCTTGAGATAGATTCCAATTATAGTTTAATTGAAATGCATTCAAATTAGAAGTCCAAGTTGCATTGGAAAATAATAATAAATTAATTCCATGCATATAGGATAAAAATAGATAATTCTTTAATTTATTCATGAAAAGGGTCTTTTCAATGCAACTGAACTTCTTTTTTCTGAAAAGCTTTGAGTTCCAATTTTAGAGAATAATTCAATAATTCAATTAAATTGCTTTTCTGATTTCAAGTTCTAAATTTAGAAAAAGAAATAATATCTCAAGTTTGATTTCTCTCTCAATTCAATTCTTTTTTTGTTTTATTTTCAATTCAACTCTTTGTAATAAATTAATTCATCTTTTGTAATAAATTAATCATTTTTGCATGATTGAATGACAAATTAATTAATTAATTAAATATGCAAGGATATTTAATAAATTAAAATGGGATAATTGATTAAAATGACATTCTTGGAAATGATTTTATTAATTAAATAAATATTTAATTAATATTGAGTAGTTGATTTGCCATGTGATTTTTGATGATTAAATAATTAATAATGTGCTCAAGATTGATTTAATTACCTTTTGTTAGGACCTTAGTGATGTTGTCAAAATTAGGGGCCCATGGTTTAGATGACCAATTTTAGGGTATTACAAAGACAAAACATATCTCTATAAAGTATCATTATCTTAGAGAAGAAGTTCAAGAGAAGAAAGTTGTGCTCGAATATATCAGTTCAAAGGAGCAATTAGCAGACATCTTCACAAAGCCACTGTCAAGGGACACTTTTGAGTATCTCAGAAGCAAGTTAGGGGTCCTACCCCTATCTTCTACTCACTGATAGAGTTTAGTGAAAGCATCAATTCGATGAATCTATAGAATATTATGTGTGGACTGATGCTGATTTACGCACTTGAGAAGGTTTTCTAAAGGTGTGCAGGAAATAGTGAATAGAGACAAGTTGCTCTGACCGAGACTGAGATGATACATAGCAAGGCAAATCACTTCATAGAGGAAGAAATCATGATTTAGTTCTTTTACTTTTTGGCATTGTTGTCAAAGGGGGAGAAGACTAAATGGTAAAATCCTAAATGAAGAAGATAATAAAAGACTAATGATAGGGGGAGAAGATTACAAAAGGGAGCAGACTAAATGCAAGACAACAGCTCAAAAACCTAATGAAAAAGGGAGAAGACTTCAAGAGATTTTAACAGCTCAAGGACAACAGGAGAATTCTAACAACAATCTGAATCCGAATCAATTTGAATATCTTGTTGGTATTACCATTTAAAAGTTGGTTTTGCCATCAATGCCAAAGGGGGAAATTTTTGGCATTTCAATAGAAAGATTGTTGATATTCATTAAGGATACTGAGAAGGTTGTTGAAGATTATTTGATATAACTAAAAAAGGATGATAACTATCTTTATAACATTATTTTGTCATTGATGTCAAGAACTTGATTTTCTGATTCAGTATGATGTTGCCATATCTTAAGAAGATTCATTTGAAGAGTATTAAGTGGTTGGTAAAAGACACAGAAAGAATGTGATAAGAAAAGGGAGAAATAAGATATTCAATGGGAAATTATTACTGAGTTAGACAATGATGAGATCATGATGTTTAGATTGTTTTGATATCCTACATATGATGTTGATTGTAAGGATAATACTATACTATGTTACCGAGCAAAGAACCTAGTCGGTAAACCCTAAGGTTATCGATATCGGTTAATGAAGGAGGAATGTCTACCGAGTAAAGTTTAGTATTTACCAAGTTGCAACTGAGTTATGACAGATCGTATTGGATGAATACAAGTATTATTTAATGAAGGATAATGATGAGCTGGAGTTGATTAAATGATTGGTATGATGAGCATGAAGTTTATTAAGGATCTATGGCAATGGAAGATCCGCAGGAAGATCTACAGTGCAAATTGAACCACAATAACCTTGTGCAAGTTCCAAGAAAGGAATGCAAGTCCCAAGGCGAGGTAAAACGTTTTCAGATTGAAAGATGCATTGAACCTAGTCAAGATTGTAGATCTGAAGGCTAAGATTGATCATGGGAAATGTGATCAAGGAGATTTAGCGATTAGCAAGTTGTTTATAAATAAAAAATTATTGATGAACAATGTATGCGAGCAAGTGTAAGCACAGGGATGCTACATAGTGATTACCAAGCACAGAAGCTTGAAGACCTGTTTGAATAACAGAGTAAGGAGCCCAACAGAGGGACAAGATAAGTCCTATGACAAGATTGTTTTGAGCAAATAAGAATCTGCTTTAGCATTTTAGATGTGAAGTTGCAGATATATTTATTACTGTTGTTTATTTTGTAAGTGATAGAAAATCTCTTAACCGAGTGGACTTAACAGTCTTATTTGTAAACCCTCTAGCAAGGTAACATTCTAAATGAGTGTTTGAAATCCTTTGACAAGGTCACTTCTAACAAAGTGAAGATCCTAACAGATCTGAGGGAAATCCCTTAACCGGGTCACATCTAGCAATGTGTTTGTAATCTTTAACAGGATTTGCTTTTAACCGAGCATACTCTAGAAGAGTATATTTCTTAGTGGGTCCGAAATCCCATAGTGGTTTTTCCCTATTTGGGTTTCCACATTAAATCTGATGTTATATGTGTTATGATGATTATGTGTTTATGAGTTTGCATGTTTAGTAGTTTTTGGTTATATTGTTGAAGTATAAGTTACCGAGGTTGAATCTGTTGATTTTATGGAAGATTAAGTTTGTATGATTCACCCTCCCCCCCCCTCTCATCTTGTTAGCTATTGGCATCAGAATTTTACAATTGGTATATCATGGGCTTTTATGGTAGTCTTTTTCTGGGGATCAACTGCATCTTCTGAATATCCTAAAGCATGAACAAGACTCAATGAACAAATATTTAGGCTAGCTCCACCGCCTATTAGAACACGTTTAACTCGTGTTTTGTGAATGAGGACTTCAATATGCAAAGGAGCATTGTGGGGATGTTGCAAGGACATGTCATCTTCTTTGGTAAATGATAAGTAATGAGGAGTTGTGAGGTGTCCCACCATGGTTTGGAATTGATCTATATCAAGATCTTTGGACACTGTGGTATCTACTAATGCTCATTCAAGAATCTCTTTGTGTGCAGGTGAAAGCTTTAAAAGTTCTAAGATGGATATTTGTGCGGGTGTTTTCTGTAATTGATCCACTAGATTGTATTGTTTGGTAGTGGATGACATGTTTGTTGTAGGACCCGACAAAATCACTTTGGCTTTGCTTCATGTGATAACGTGAGCGGGTTCTTGATAATGTTGCTCTTTAACCATGATCACATTTACCACATTGTCATATGTATGGGCATAGTTTACCTTTGCTTTACATTTACCATTCTACCATGTTGATGATTCACCCTTCTCATAATTAGGAAGTGGAGTTTTGAAAGTTGTGTGAGATTCATTTGTTGTATGTCCATCCATAGTTATTATTCCATTATCAATCAAATCATGGATGACATGTTTTAATCGTTGACAAGCATCTGTTTGGTGTCCTTTGTTTCGATGGAAATCAAAATAATGGTTGTCATTCCACCAAGCTGGTTTTACCTTGGGTTCAAAGTTTTTTCTTCTGGTAAAGTAATCAATTTTTTTGCGATAAGCATTTTTAATGCGGATCCAAGGGGTTCACCAATGTTTGTAAATTGTCTTTGAAAGAGATTTTTGATAGTTGCTTTTTGGTGATTGTTGTTTTGCTGAGATGCTGCTGAGTGATTGGATAAATTAAAAACTGGTTGCTTTAGTGTCACATTGTTGTTATCTACTATACCATCATTGACGACATTATGATTTCTATTCTAAAAGTTTGGTTTGTCATTGTGATTGTTGTTGTTAGTGTTGTTAGGAGGGTGAACTCCTTCTTTGAATATTTTCAACTCACCTTTCTTTATCATGGCTTCTTCCATTCTGATTGCATTATCAATCATTTTTGCAAAACTTTGCTTTCCTTGCATTTATAAGTAATAACTCATTTGATCATTTAAGTTGTCGATGAATATGTCCATTTTTCCATACTTTGGCACTGTACGAGGATACCGCGAAGCTAACCGTCTCCATCGTTGTAAAAATATCATGAAAGGTTCTCCACTCTTTTGTTTGGTGTTACATAGGTCTAGCATTGTTACTTCATGTTGGATGTCATAAGAGTATTGTGAAACAAACTTATCCACCAATTCTAAGAATGATCTGATTCCAGGTGTAAGTTTGGAGAACCATTCCATAGCTAGTCCTGTTAAGCTTTTTGGAAATAATCTCATCAAGTAGGTATCCTCATGTGCAAACTCCATACTCATTGTGCAAAATTCTCATATATGATCTTGGGGGTTAGTGCTTCCATCATATTTTTTCGTACCTAGGAGTTTCAAAACCTATAGGAAATGGTCTTATGTTTAGGTTTCTGTCGAATGGATAAGGACAGATTTCTTGAAGTGAGTATCTTCTAACATTTCCTCTTTGCATATCTTGAATTTGTGTTTGTAGTGTTTGCATTTGTTGTGCGAGAGTTGTGATAGGATTATCAACATGATTTGTTCTTGCATGACCATGATTTTGCATTCTAGGAGGATCTTGATCTCTTCTGGTATCATCTCTACCCCTTCTTGTATCCTCATTGGATTGAGTGTTATTTAGAATTTCTACTTCATCCCTTGTAGGAATGTAAGTTTCCTCATTGGTTCTGGTGTTACTAGGAATTGACGTGTCATTGAGTTTGAGACCAAAAATATCCTCGTATTGTTCGTTATTAAGGGGGGGTCATTTCTCTTTTGTGTCAATTTGTTCATATCAAAATCTTGGGGGAGTCTAGCACCAGATTTTGCTAGCATTAGGAAATATTTTTCTTTTTCTCCCTCCAATATTTTCTACATAAATTTATCGAATTGAGGATCTTTTTTGATGTCTCTGAAATGTTGTTCTATTATTTCCTCTTCAACTTGTATCTCATCTCCATGTTCCATGTTTCTATAGTCTTCAGTTATTTCAAATGTTTCTATTTCTGCAATCTTTCATCTTTGAGCCCTAGTTAGAATGGGCATACACGTGTTTTGAACATTTTTCAAGATTTAAATCTTGAGCAATGTGTCATTATAAGTGATCAATTGTTGAGGGAATGATCTTTTCAAGTATTTGCTTGTTTGCAAGATTTTCGATCTTAGTTTTGGAGTGCAGATTTTGTGATTTTTGATATGACCAAGTTCAATAAGAATGATATATCCTATGATAAAGAACGAGGTTATTTTGATCAAGCGTTGTAGTTTCGTGATTAAAGGATGATAGATCCTGATGAGAAACTATGTTTGAACGATCAGTTTATCAAAGACAATGTGATGTTGCACTTTAAGGTGTTTGATCTTTAACTTGTTTGAGGTGAATACTTGAGACCTTTGTGTGTCTTGTTCTTGAATATGTTTTGATAAAAGATAACCTGATTGAATGACCCAAGAAGATGACCTACTCTCTATGTTTGACTGTTTGAGAAATGGGTTGTTTTTGTTTTCTGATTTTGATGTAGTTTACCAAAAACACTGACAAAATGACCAGGAACTCTGCTATACTGACCAAAAATGCTAACAAACTTACCAAAAATGCTCCTAAACTGACCAGAAATGTTGAGAACCAGACCAGAAATGCTGACAGATAGACCAAAAATGTTGTTCTATACACCAGAAACGCTGACAGGTAGACCAAAAATGTTGTTCTGTACACCAGAAATGCTACTCTGCAATACAGTGACTCTAAAGTTCAAATAATGATGTGTAGACTTAGAAAATTAAATGTTTGAACTTAGGAGATTTCAATTTTGACCCAACTTTGTGATTTTCAAACTCAGAGAACGGATATTTAGACCTAATAAGTACAAACTAGGAGATTTGATGCTCCAACATGAGCATTTTGACATGCAACTCACAAGAGTTGTTGATTAGACCAAGGGAGCTGACCTTTAGACCAAGAGAGCTACTATTTAGACTAGGAACTATGTTGTTTATATTAGAAACTCTGTTGTCTAGACCAGAAACTCTAATGTGCTCAACCTTGGAGAGTTAATGTTGAAATATGAGAAAGTTAACATTCACACCAAGAGAGTTGACGTTTGGACTGAAAATGCGACTGTTTGGACCGTAGGTGTGACTGTTTGAACTATAGATGCGACTGTTTGGACGACAGTGCTAATGTTTGGACCAAAAGAGCCAATGTTTTTACTGTGAATGCAACTGTTTGGACTGATAGAGCTAATGTTTGGACTGTGAATGCGACTGTTTGGACCGTAGGTGCGACTGTTTGAACTGAAAGAGCTAATCTACTATTAAACTTGTCAATTTGACCATTTGAAGTTTGATTTTTCAATGTTTGTTGTATTTCAATGGATGAGATCTTGACTTGACTTACAAACACAAAATTCAGATTGTATTTTTGTCCCAAAGGATACATAAAGTGTATGTTCAAGAAGCTTTAAAGAAAGCCCAAGTTTTCATGGCTTTTGCACAATTGAAAACACATAAATCAGTCTATCCTAAGGAGATTGGCTTCATTATTAGTTCTTAGCCCACAAGTTGGTACCCTATCATCTCACACAGCCTTGTCACCCCCTAAAGGGCGCCATGTTTTTGCCTTTGTGAGAGCTAGTGGAGTCCCATTATGAGCCTAGCGATAAGGTCTCAAAAGGGGAGTTTGCACATACGCTCAAGAGGGACATATGGTGAGTATCTTAAGGAGATATTCTTCCCCCTCCAAGCACTAAGAATTTAATAATGTTCGGAGGTAAACCAAGTAGCTTCTAATTTACTTGGAACTAGTAAGGGATCCATTCGATGCGTCGGGGTATAAACTCAATTAAGAGGTCTCCTAGCCTTGAAAACCAAGGTTTGATATACCCGAAGGTACGAAGGAGAGCTATTCCCGAGCACTATTTTTGACTTGATTTTCATCAAATCATGTTTATTTTATAGTGGGTTGGAGTACTTGGCGTTAGTCGTTCCCACTTGGGTCGTTCCCCTCTCACCGACCTTAATGGCTAAGAGTTATTACTCCTCAGGAGGGAAAGCTCGCTAAAGATATGCACTATTGAAAGCAAAGGATATGTCTAGCTTTCTGATCACCTAAGAAAGGTGAGAGCATACTCGCCTATCATCAAAACACATAAGACATGTTTTTTTATTTCCATTGTAATTAGTCTTTGTGCCTAATTTAACAAATATAAGTGCAAAATCTTGCAGCTGCAAACAAAGTTAGTAGTTTATATTGCATTCTTTGACGACTGTTGGCGGCATTATTGTATACAAAAATATGACTAGTTAATTATGTATAATTGTTTTGGTTAGTTGGCAACCGAGGGGTGGTAGTTGCGGTGCGACGGTTGGTGCTCGCACCCCCTCGGTATCTTTATATACTTCAGAATGTAACTTGCAACACACTAATTATGAATGGAATAACATCTCTTATACTTGTCTGATATCTAAGGTGTTATCATTCTGCATTACATGCTTTATGTTCTACGTTATTCACCCAAGAGGGTAAACATTTGGTGTCATTGCCTAGACGTACTCGGGAACAGAAGACGCGGATGGCATATGAACACAATGGGCCTACCCGTTGGTGAAATAAACCCAGAGGCCGACGATGCTCGAATAGAACTTTACATAGGAGAAGACACCGTAATGAGAGAATTTTCAATTATGCTCCAGGTAGCCATCCTGACCTATATTCGACGAGAGGTGACGGAGGTGGAAATTCCACCAAGTGCCGTGTGGACAGTGTTGGAGGTGAGCCCAGTAGTAAATCGGTTGATGAACCATCTTCCTCGGTTGCTTGCATAGGCATCACTGGCACAACAGGCTTGCTTGGAGGAGATTGCCTAGGAAGAGCAACACCAAACAGATCCTTCAACAGTACGCAGATAACAGCCGACGGGAAGCAGAACGGGATGGCGCCAGGCCAGGAAGGAATTGAACCTTGAATCTTCTATATATTCAAATAAAAGTGGCATTGACACGAGTTGTATTGGAGGAAATGAATTAATAAAGACGTGTTTTGATTTATGTATTGTGAGTTATGGAAATGTGCAACAATTAATGCCCAACCTATTGAATAAAGATAGAAATAAAAAAGTAGAAATGGACGAGTGGGAGGCCGCGCAGAGGGCCTTGATTCTAGAGCAACAAGTAGAACGTAGACAGAGGCTGAGGCAACTTGCCGAAGGACGACCTGCCGAAGGGTGGCCCGAGGGGAACCAAGGAGGTTTTACGAAGGGTGCAGAAGCCAATGAAAATTTCTACATGTCGCCAGAGCATCGTAGGACACAGAGCTACGCAGAGTTTCTGGAAGAAACAAGGTTACGATGAAATATAGTCGAGGAGACTCGGGATCAGTTTAGAAACTTATCCCTTACACCATAGAGTGAAGATCACCAACGGGAACCAAGAGTGGGCGCAGGTGAGAGCGAAGGGGAGGGCAACTGTATGGGTGTAGGTGCCACACACGATAGGCAAAACACCATACCTCCAGTCGCCGACACAGGACACACCACCGGTGCCACCGGAGGAAGCAATGCAAGGCCACAGACACAAGCACAACCACCCCCAGGAAGACGACCCGAGATGGCGAGTAAACAAAAATTGCCAAAGTTCACAAGGGACGGCAAGGAAGACCCCTTACGACACTGCCGTACATGTGAAACCATTTGGTCTGCCAATGGAGTGACAAACCAAGATGACTGGGTACAACAGTTCCCAGCCACATTACGTGGAGTTGCCATAGATTGGTACTCTGATGTGGACAAGCAAAAAGTGGCCACGTGGGCCAATCTACAGAAGGAATTCACGGAGGAGTTTCGGTTGCTCCGTGATGACAATGAAATTGTAACGAAGATATACCGTACCAAACAAGGTACCAAGGAGACAGTACGGGCATACAGCAGGAGGCTGAAGGAATTGCTGGGTAAAATGGAAAGCCAGCCAGCAGAAGGATTGAAGAAATGATGGTTCGTTGAAGGATTGAAATCCTCCCTACGAAAAAAGATGAAAATTGTACCCCCGACATCATATGATGGCGCCTATAATAGGGTGATGGACCTAGAGAGCAAATACAAAACATCAAAGAAGAAGAAAAGTAATAAATATTCATCTGAAGATGATGAAGACACTGATGGGGAAAGCAGCAGTAGTGGCGAATTGAGTAAAAAGGTGCACACTCTCCAAAAGGACATGGAACGAATGCTAAAATAATTCAAAGCCATGAAGGGGAGTACAAGTAAGACTGAAGAAAATGACGTATGGTGTACTGACTATAGGAGTGACGGACACACCAAGGGGTTCTGCCCCAAGAAGGCTTTTTGCGACATTTTTCAGATTGCGGGACATTTGACAAAGGAATGTCCCTACAATATCAAAACCAGGAGCCAACAAGTTCTCTTCACGCAAGAGCAGTTGGCCGTCGGAACTTCTCAAACCCCCAACAATAGTGCATCATCTGGCGAATACCGAAACAACTAGCGAGGGGGGAAGACCAATAATAATAATAGGATCCAAATCTAATATGATGCAAAGGGAGGACCAATGATCCAGTGCTAAGCCTGCAATCAATGGGGCCGCTTTGCCAGGGAATGCACCTCAGAAGAAACTCCACAAAAACTATGCAAATGGTGTGGGCCTAGAGACCATGATGATGGAACTTGCCCAAAGTCTTGAGTGAACCTGCTCAACATTGACAGGATGGAGGAACGGGTATTGGCAATCACATGGTCACAGGAAAAGAAGGCCACATACCCGGACCCCCGCACAGAGAAGCAGTGGGCACTGGAGGCGAACGCTGAAGTAGCGAAGGAAATGTTGGCACAATGGAACACCTAGGAAGCGGCAAGTACTTTCTGCTTTGAGGCCGAGGAAAACATCTTGAAGCAAATGCTGCAGATTGAAGTACCTATGAAGATGAAGGACCTCTTGGAAACGATACCGCAATTATGTACGACACTCCTACGTATGGTGCAAGTAACTCCGCACAGTCAGGCGACCTGAAATATGGATGTTTCTGACGGAACACCTACAAACCCATTGGTCCTGACACTATACAATGGCCGGCACCTAGTGGTGGTAGAAATGGGAATACTTGGCACCATTTTGACTGACACTATTGTCAACGGTGGGTCCAGAGTGAATGTGCTTCCAGAAGAAACCTAGAAGCAGCTTGGCAAGCCGACACTATGGCCTTCAACCTTCAACTTACTGGGAGCAGATCAACATGGTATCAAACCCCTTGGAATGCTCATGGCGCAAAAAGTGACCATCGGGACACAACCTTTTGTCCTTGACTTCGTGGTGATTTCGCTCGCCAAGAAAGGATACGATGCCATTTTGGGCAAAGAGTGGTTGGTGGCAGCCAGAGTGAATCACAACTAGAAGCGTAACACAATGTCAATGGAGAAAGCCGGGCAAAAATTTATTATCAACCTGAAAACACAACTTGTGAGTGAAGAACTCATGTCAAAATCGGAATCAGACGACGAGGGCAGAGTTGACGAAGGAAAGTACGAAAGGGAACCAAATGAGAAAGGCATCCTAGGAATCCAAGGATGTTCTGAGGACAAGACCAATTCTCTTAATGGGCTCTTCCACTGGCAAATTCAGGACTACGAGCTACTGTATGGGTGCAACATGTGCAAGTTGATGAGGAACCAGACGAGAATGAATTTCTGCCAGTGTATGGGGAATACACCGAAGGGGATGCCTCGGTCAATGAAGTACCAGCGCACAGGTTCGACATGACGAAACCAATCCGGTACGAAGAGTCCATAAAACCTACAAACATCGGCACAAAAGCAGAGCCAAGGAACCTCTTGTTGGTGACGATTGGAATCCAGTCTTGAAAGAAATATTCATGGAATACAAGGATGTATTCACTTGGATGTATAAGGACCTCAAAGGGGTGCCGCCAGAATTGTGTGTAAACCAAATTTCACTCGTAGCTGGGGCCGTACCTGTACGGAAGAGGCCGTACAAAATGAATAAAAACTATACGACGAGAGTAAATGATGAAATTGAACGTATGCTTGAAGCCGGGATTATTTTTAAAGTGCAGACCAGCGAGTGGGTGTCGCCCGTAGTGATATCCCTTAAAAAGGAGGCAAACCAAATCTGAATCTGCATGGATTTCAGATACCTTAATGCGGTCACCATAAAAGACCCGTTTCCAATACCATTTACCGATAGCATCTTGGAGGAAGTGGTCGGTCATGAAATTTATTCATTTATGGATGGATTTTCTGGGTATAACCAGATATCCATTGCCAAAGAGGAAAAATTAAAAACCACCTTCATAGTGGAGGATGGTGTGTACACATATAATCGAATGTCATTTGGATTATGCAATGTGCCAATGACATTTCAATGGATAATCCTTCACATATTTGAAAAGATGTCAGTAGGGAACTTCAGGGCGTTTCTTGACAACTGGTCCATCTACAGTAACCAAGATACACATCTGGCCACACTTGGCAAATGCATTGAGATATGCAGGCAAGCCCGCCTAGCACTCAATCCCAAAAAATGCAGATTTATGGTGCCTCAAGGGAAGTTGTTAGGACACATAGTGTGTAAGGCTGGACTCAAGACTAACCCAGACAAGATTCAGGTGATAGTAGAAATGGAGGCACCGACAGATGTCACAGGAGTCAAATCCTTCCTAGGATACATAGGGTATTATAGGCGATTTATCAAAAATTTTGCTCGAGTATCCTGCTCTCTGGACAAGCTAATGAGGAAAGGTGAACGGTACACATGGGGGACGGCTCAGGAAGAGGCCTTCCAAGAACCAAAGTCACAGTTGGTGGGTGCACCAATCCTAACATATCCTGACTGGGACAAAGAGATCCACGTACACGTTGACGCATCCGATTTTGCTATAGGGGCCACACTAGCGCAGGTTGGCGATCGCGGGCTAGATCACCCGGTCTACTTTGCAAGAAGACTCTTGTCGAAGGTAGAGAAAAATTATAGCACCATAGAAAGGGAAGCCCTCAGGATGGTGTACTCCATCCAAAAAATTTGACATTACTTGCTGGCCACCCCATTCAAATTTTATGTGGACCACCAGGCGTTAATGTACCTGGTAAACAAGCCAATTATCCAAGGATGAATCAGCCGATGGCTGCTATTGCTGCAGGAATTTACATTCAACATTGTCATAAGACCCGGGAAGAGCCATGTGATAGCTGACCAGCTATCGAGAATCCAGTCAGGAGAACTGGCCGAAGGAGTGAATGAAGATTTTCCAGACGCTCACTTATTTCACAACGAGGTCCTCCCCGCCTGGTACGCAAGCATGGGGGAATACTTGTCGACATCATGGTTTTCGAGGGAGATGCCACCAGGAGAAAGAAGGAAACTGGTACTGAGGAGCAGGACATTCCAACTCATTAATGGCCTCTTGTACAAAATGGGACCCGACCAGATCCTACGGTGATGCATCCTCGAAGAGGAAATTCAGGGCATCCTAAGGGAAGCACATGAAGGGCCCGCAGGTGGACACATGGGGCCCGACACCACAGCCAAGAAAGTTTTGTTGGCAGGACTATGGTGGCCGACACTACATAATGATGCCAAAGAGTGGGTGATGAGTTGTGACACATGCCAACGGGTCAGACGACCATTGAAGAGGGATTTTATGCCCCTCAACCCATCGAATGCCCAGGAACTGTTTGAGAGATGGGGATTGGATTTTATCAAACCATTAAAACCAAGTAGAGCTCGACGATGTAGATACATTACAGTGGCAACAGAATACTTGACCAAGTGGGTTGAGGCTCGGGCCTTGCCAGACAACTCGACGGTCAATACAGCAAAATTCATCTATGAACACATCATTACGTGGTATGGGATTCCAATCCAATTGATGAGTCACAGAGGAGGACATTTTGTAAATCATATAATCCGATTGCTAACAACGGAGTTCAAAATCTTCCACTCCTTATCAAGCCCCTACTATCCGCGGGCGAACGGGCAGGCCAAGGCGACCAATAAAATAATCGTGTCAGTGATTTATATCTTGCAGAGTGGAGAAGGATGACTGGGAGGAGTGCCCACCATCAATACTTTGGGCATACCAAAAAACTTACAAGGTAACTATTGGGCAGACTCCCTTCTAGCTAATGTATGGACAAGAAGTTGTGGTGCCAGTTGAATTCATGGTGCCGAGTCTCTGAATCGCCATTGATAATCGACTTGGCGACATGGAAAGCCTGAGAGAGAGACTGTACGCTTTGAACAAATTGGATGAACGAAGGATGATGGCTCAGTGGGCAACAGAGACAGCCCAGCAAAGACGGAAGGTTTGGCATGACAAGCATCTTCGACGAATGAAGTTTACTCCTGGGCAGTTGGTGTTGAAATTCAATGGAAGGAATGAAATCAAACCTGGGAAATTCAAAGTGTGATGACTAGGGCCCTTCAAGGTATGCGAGGTCAATACCAACGAGGCAATTAAGTTATGGACACTGGACGGGAAGGAGGTGCTAGATGTCGTCAATGGATCAAAATTAAAGATTTATCACGAACGGAGGGAACCTGGCCCCTCTAGCCTCGATGTTTGTTAGTCTATTATCATATTAAAAAAAAAAAGTATGGTTTGTATGACAACCGTATCGTATGGAAGAAAAAAAAAGGATGTGGGGCCACCGTACGGTGATCACATCAGTGGTGGAACCACCGAAGGTGGGACCACCGTGCAGTGGAACCATCGAAGGTGGAACCACCATGCCATGGTCACACCGATGGTGGGGCCACCAGCGGTGGATGCCACCAAAAGTGGATGCCATCATGTGGTGGTCACCCACACAAATAAAACCTCCCCCGCGCAGCATTAAATGCAAAAGAAATAAAAGAAAAGAAAGACGAAGCCCGCATACGCCTGCGCAGACCACACAACCACGCAAGGAAAAAAAAAAGACCACCACGCACACAAGCAGACCACACAGCCACGCGAGGGAAAAAAGACCGCCATGCACAAAAGCAGACCACGCAACCCATGCAAGGAAAAGAAGGAGAAGGTCGTTACGAAGGTGTCTAACGATGGTACGATTTTTAACCAGAATTCAGTTATACCAGAGATTAATGGATTCAGTAGGGAAACGAAGTTGGAAAAAATAGCTGCAGGCTTCCTCCAGTAGTAGCCAGAGGGATAGCAATATCAGGGTTTTAGCGTCAGGTGTACGTGTTGCAGGAAACACCATGGATGCCAGCACCTGATAGAAGCAAAAGCATAAAGCACCACAGGCTACCATAAGTGCAAAAAATATATTAACACCCCAGAATATCAGCTTTGAAGGCTTGAATGGGTTAGAATGCCAGAAGTGGTGGCAGGACACTCCTGATGATGATCTGGTGAAGCAAAACCTCTGAAAGGCAGAAGTGGAGTGGGCTATTCGGATGCCCGTATTTCCTATCTGCGAGTATGAGAGTGCCCTACGGTTCATGGTAGACACCTTCAACAGGAACACATGCACCAACACTTTCAAATACCTCGGGAGGGATGTTACCATATCCTTCAAAGCGGGGGACTTCACGAGGGTATTCGGCATTCCAGGAAGATAGGGAAAGAAATTAGAACTGAACGCTAAAAGATGAAGCGGGAAGAGAAGGAGCGGTGGATTAAATTAATCTCCAAGAACTTGACAACAGCAGAGTTGGACAGCGTGGCTAATGCCACTAAGGGTCAAGGAATCCGTAAGACTTTTGTTGTAGAGGGCCACTGGCGATGCAATATGGATGTCATCAAGAGCAGATTGACAAGGTCGGGTAGGGCGTCGGACATCACCCTCCCTCAAATTATGCTTATGAACGGGTTGATGAATGGCATCGTGTATGATTGGGCCATGTTACTCACAGAATGCATGTATGAGTTTTTGACATTGTAGCATCGCACATTTTATATGCCACACTATGCTATAGGGTTGTTCTTGGAGGCCACGCGGGAAGCAGTGCCTGAGGAAGAGTTAGAGGTACGGCCACAGGGACCGTTGGCAGCAGGTGAGCCTCCAATAATGTATTGGAGGCACTTAGACATTGTGCACTCTTCTGCGAAGCAGAAACAGGTGGTAGATATGGCCTCGGCCTCAGGGAAGCCTGATAGTGGGAGGGATTCCAGTAGCACAGAGGAATCAGAAGTGGAAGAGGAGGATGATATCAGCAGGGCAACGGAGGAGCGGGTCCTATTTTCCCCACCCCTGCTACCGATGGGCACGTCGTTTCCATCATATGGAGTAGGCGACGCCTTTATTCTAACCTTTGGACAGAGCCGCATGCCAGTTACACTTGGCCCCCTACAGCAATGGGTAGCATCACCGAGCCCAACCACAGCGGCACTTGCCAAGAACATGGCCGAGTCAGGGACGGAGGAGTCACCGCATCGAGTAGTGGTCGCTAAGGAGGAGGGACTGAGGGAGGTGGTGGATACAGAGCCTCAGGTGTGGTTGGACGTTGTAGGGAGTGATGCAGTGGTGACTGTGTCTGCATATTTGTTGGAGGAGCCAACAACAGCGAACCATCCCCCGGTCGTAGAGATGTGCGTCGATCGTGGCTATGCAGAGCTGGCTCACACAACAGTTTTAGATGACATTAGCACAACCGAAGGGAGCTGTTGTATTCTCCCCGTGTCGAGAGACTACAACAGAGGTAGTTGACTTAAACGACTCATCGGGCGAGGCACATGGACTCGTAGTTGGGAACGAGGCAGGGGAGGTTGCCTCTACTAGGCAGGCGCCAGAGGATGGTACACCTTCGATGGCGGAGGAGGTACCTTCACAGCAAGATGCGGTTGTGTCCGTTCCACCAAAGACTTCATAGCCTTTAGTGCAGATGGGGGAAGATATTGAGACCTATCTAGTTGACATGGCTGACATGGTGATGAGGGGTAGGCGGGTGGTGGCCACTACCGAAACGCAAGCATTGCAGTAGGTGGTGGTGGAGCTAGAGCAGGTCTTACAATTTATGCGGGTGGGCTGCTTGGTAGCCTTTACTACCTGCTTTGATTCTCAGGGTTGGCTGACTACTGAAACAAAGGAGATGCTCCAGGCTTGGAGGCTGCGTCAGCCCGTTGTGGAGAGTCGGGTGATGGCAGTTGTCCGTGAGATCGAGCAGGTCTACCGGGATGCCTATTGTACATTAAGGCATACACAGCAGGAGTTTGCAGTTTGCGAAGCTATGCGAGTAGCATTAGAGATGGAGGTGGCCAGTCAGCAAGCCTCATGGGTAGCCGAGAGGGCACAGTTGTTGGCACAGCTAGAGGTGGCCCGCGCAGAGATGGCTGAGACTCGAGTAGAGAAGGCCGAGGTAGAGATTCGTCTAGTGGCTGAGCAGAGTGTGAGGAGCCACATGCAGCAGGAGTTGGATGTCGTCAGTATCGAGAGGAGTCTGTTGCAGACTTGGTTGGTCTGCGCGATAGAGGCAATGGATACAAAAGAGAAGGAGTTGCTAGAAGCCGCACACATGGTGAAGATAGCTTTGGAGAAAGTATTGGTGCCAGAGCAGGATGTGACTGTGCGCACTCAACGGGTGTATGAGCTCTGCTCCCACTTGGTGGCCCAAACACCAGCATCTCAGCCTTCTGCTTCAGGGATGCTTCCTCAGCCCCCTCCCTAGTTTTTCTGATATGTATATAGTATAGGTTGCATGATCTCCAATTTTGTTGTAAGTTGCCTAGAGATGACTTTTCTTTTGGGGGGGATGATGTTGGCAGAATTATTGTATACGAAAATACGACTAGTTAATTATGTGTAATTGTTTTGGTTAGTTGACAACCGAGAGGTGGCAATTGCGGTGTGACAGTTGGCACTCGCACCCCCTCGGTATCTTTATATACTTCAGAATGTAACTTGCAACACACTAATTATGAATGGAATAACATCTCTTATACTTGTCTGATATCTATGGCGTTATCATTCTGCATTACGTGCTTTATGTTCTAAGTTATTCACCCGAGAGGGTAAACAACGATGAAATAGTTTATGACTCTGGTCTTTCACAGCGAAATAAGTACCTGCAAAACCAACAATCTGCAAATTAGGTTCGGGAAAGTGACAGTCTAGAAACAGAAATGAGGAATGCAACATACAATATTTGCAAAATCAATAAAAAACTGAAAATGCCATCAAATTGACCAAAAATGCCATCATATGTACCAAGAACACTGCTCTACACACCAGAAATGCTATCAAACAAACTGAAAATGCTGACAAATGTATCAAAAATGCCACAATAATACCAAAAATGCTAAAGTACAGACTGAAAACACTAAAGTACAGAAAAATATGAAAACAGAGTTGAGAAGTCTCCCAAAAACATCATTTGAGGTGCTGGAATGCCACAATAGAGACCAAGAATGTGATTTGGGAGCCCAAGAGAGCTAATCTACACTTTGAAAGAGCTAATCAACCTATCAATGAAATTTCGTGCAAGCAAAGTTGTTAAAGATCAAAGGGGCTAAGCCCCACGGTGGGCGCCATTTAATGTGATGCTAAAAATGTAGTATAAAAGAGTCATACACATATAATGAGACAATAAAGTGTAATTGAAAAGCTTAATTGAAAACTAGATTAGAAATGCAAACCATAAGCCTTCCTTGAAATGTCCCATTTTCCTCTATTCTTGAGGACCTTGAAGGTGTTGGATTGATGGGCTCTTAGCAGAGCAATGACCTCCAAAGTGTCAAGGAGCCTTGCTCATGAGAGGGCAAGTGTCCAAGGGAGGAGACATGTGGCAAAAGTGTCATGTGTCTCAAGGAGAGAATATCCACACCATGGGAGGTTAGGATAAGGAGGTTAGAATGTGCAAGATAAGATAGGGTTAGTTAGACCCAAGATTAGATTGAATGGGTTAAGTTAGGGAATGGTTAGGTTAGGTGGTTAAAAGTTAGGAGCCATGTGCTCATTTGAATTTAGAAATTCAAATATTTGGAAAATGGCAATTAATCTCAACAAACTTGAGTTTGTTAATCTTAATTAGGGATTAGAAGAATTGATTAATATGGGGAGACATTAATTAACTTATAATTAATTAATCAAAGAGGGATATGAGATGAACTATATAAATAAATCATTTAGATTTATTTACTAGTGGATGAATAGAGAAATTAATTAAATTGCTTTTGAATTCAATTAATTGGGAAGGGGAATTAATCAAATAACTGCGTATTTAATTAACTATCTTCAGACCATTTTTAGGTGTATACAACATGCATATCCCTGATGAGGATCTCTTGCCTTCATTTAGAAGAGTGTTGTTATAAATAATCTCTCTTTGATGTCATTTCAATCCTCCATTATTTTCCAATTTCCTTTATGGAGTTGCTTTTTTGGATTATATTTGTTGCATTTGTTTCCATTTAAATCTTTCATCTTGTGTTAGAGAGCTGTCAAATCCTCACACTCTTTGTTGTGTTGGAATTGAGGTTTAGTTCTCTTTCTTACCAAATGATTCTCCATTAGTTTTTGATCTTGTATCAAATCTTCTTGTGAGCATTTGTCATCAGTCTTCTTTCACAATTCGATGTGCTAAACATGATACCATGTTTTAACTCACTAAAATTAGCAAGCTGAAATAGGGGTGCATATAGCTACCCTCGAATTTTCATCACCTTCCTTAGTAAGCATTTAGGTGATTTTGTGATTTTATCTAACATCTGATTTTGTAAAGTGTGGTTCCTAACTATGTACTGCAGATACCTCTAAGGGATTCGTCTGACAACTTGTGGATATATCATTTTTCATAAATGTTTAATTTTATTTAATTTAGCTTAGATATGCACATAGTTTCATACGACCACTAAAGTGGGGGCTAAATGTAGTGTCGTAAATTGTACACCCATGCTAGGGTGGTACAATTCTACACTTAGTTTAGCACCCGCCTTAGTGTGTTTGCATCTTGTATTGTAATTTCTCTTTAAGCATTTAATAAAATCTAAAGTCATATTTCATCACTCCTTGCATTATAAAATTAGGTGCTTTACCCTAAGTGTGCCCCTTTTTATTTTATTCCTCCAATAAATCATTTAATCATTGTAGACACCCAAAATTGTCATGTCTAATTAAATAAATATTTTATTTATTTAATTATCTAAGCCTAATTCTTCTATTAATTAAATAAATCCTTATTTATTTAATTAATTCATTTATCCTCTTCTAGCCTTATTTCTCATTTAAATAAATACATTTATTTATTTAAATTATCATTTTCCTAAATTAAATAAATATCTTATTTATTTAATTGATCCCACTTCTTCTATTAATTAAATAAATCTTTATTTATTTAATTAATTCATTAACCTTTTCTACCTATGACACATGTCATTCATCTCTTAATTCATACACTACCTACCCCTTCCATTATTTTATTATTTCTTTTACCTACCCTCTAATCATAGCCGACCTCATTTTACACCTCTTAATCTTATCCTCCATTTCATATTGTGTCTTCTATTTAAGGAGATGCTTCCCTCATTATCAAACCCTAATGAATCATCTTAAGGACTTGACTACACTAAGATTCTACTTGCAACCACATTTCGTTCTTTGTTGAGCTCTTGTGCACATAAAATCTAAGAGCAAATATATCAAGCAAGATCAATGGAGATAGGAAGGATGGATATCAAAACCCTATTGGACATGTGATGGTATAATCTTTGTGATTTCATTTGATTTGCATTGTCTTAGGTAATCTTCATATGTTATGGTGGATCTTTGTTGATTGTTAGGCTAGGATTTTGTGGTTGAATTCATTTAGTCTTTCAATATTGTTATTATTGTTATCCATTTTCACCATATACATTTTGGCATGCCCGGTGGGACTCTTGTCCCTTTTACATTAACATCTTTGTTGCAGATTTTGTGTTTGAAGTTGCAGATCTGGCATTTTCGACAACATTTTTGACATTCCCGCATCTGTGCACTTTCGGATCGCGTCTTTGATTTTCTGGCGCGTTTATGGTATCTGGAATCGCGTCTGTGTTTTCGACAAATTTTATTTTGCAGGTTTCAGAAAGGGGCGTCTGTGTTTCAGAAACGCGTCTGTGTTATTTATACCCGCGTCTATGTCGGAAAGGAGCGTCTGTGATTTTTAGGCGCGTCTGTGCATCACATAATCGCGTCTGTGATTTAGACAAATTTTATTTTGCAGGTTTCAGAAAGGGGCGTCTGTGTTTCAGAAACGCGTCTGTGTTATTTATACCCGCGTCTATGTCGGAAAGGAGCGTCTGTGCATCACATAACCACGTTTGTGTTATCCAGACGCGTCTGTGTATTTACTATTTCGGAATTCGGAAGTTTTCATTGATTCAATTTTCGGATTTTGTACTTAAGGTTTTAGATCTGGTTTATTTTCGGACTAACACTTCAGATCTAGCTAACTAAATTGGTGCAGCTTGTCTTGGAAGCAAAACGTTTTGTTGAAGGCCCCTATGTCACAAAGTCTTTTGGGTTTTTAAAATGTACCTAACTTGTGTGTTTGCAGGAAGGGGTGATTATGTCAAACAACCCAAACTACTAACAACTTTTGTTGCAGGTTCTTGGCTAGGGTTTTGAATTTTTATTGTGTGTCTTGTTTTCATAGACTAGCAAACACTTCCATTGGTGCACTAAAATTGAATCATTGTCTTTTGTGTCTTGAGCAATAGGCTCTTTTTGTTTAATCTTTAGAGGGCCTGTCTTCCCGTGTGGTCATTAGGACTACTAGTGAGAAGAGGACGACCCAAGTGGTAGCGAGGGAAACCCACCTCATCCGAACCACTATAATCAAATGTATTCATGGTGAAAACTATGGATAACATGTGCTGATTAGTTCATACCGACACTATGTCTCCCCATAAACCTGTTTGATCAAATTTATTTGATCATTTGTAGGGCATAACCCCTACCGGTTGGGAGCCTTCTGTATTTACAGAGCTGAAAGTGCCACATGTATGGCCACACGAGCGGATGCCCTTACTAGCACCATTTTGTTTTAGAGGCCCAAATCCTTCTAGTTGTTGGGGCAGGAGGTCGGACCTCTGGTAGCGGCCCACACACATACGGTTCTTAGTAGAGATACAAAGTTCGCCATGGGGAGTTTTCATGGGGACTGATGCTTGGCTGACCTGAGAAGTGAGTGCCGAGGGTGGAGCCAGTGAGGTCAAGCATCTAAGTATCTGCTCTGAATAGCGTAGCCTCGGGGGTAAAACCCCATGTGGGATCAACAACTATTGTCTTGGCCAGCCATAAAAATTGTGCTTGACTTATGTTAAACATTCAAACAATCAAGACCAAACAACAAAACATTGTGTCTTTTGTGTCTTCAAGTGTATGCAAAACAATTTTACATCAAACAACATGCTTTTCTTGGAGTCATTTTGGAGTCTAAACACTTGCAAACATTGAGTCCTCATCAACACTGTGTCCTCTTGTCACGAAAAACAGTCAAACAAGTCAGATTTGGTCACAACAAAACGACTTCACAGATTGGAAAAAATTGCACAAATTTTACAGAAACGCGTCTGTGTCTGTTTTAACCACGTCTGAGTCATATAAACGCGTCTGTGAAGGGCAGAATAGCGTCTGTGTTTATAACAACGTCTGTGTTGAATATAAACCCGTCTGTGTCGGATAACAGTGTCTGTGCAGTATACAGTCGCGTCTGTGTCCAGAAATGCAAAAAATCTTTACAGTCCAGCAAATATAAACAAGAAAATCTCAGAAGCGCGTCTGAGTTAAACAGAGTAGCGTCTGTGTCTGGAAACTGCGTCTGTGAAGTATACAGTCGCGTCTATGTTCAAAATTGCAAGAAAATTTCAAAGTCCAACAAACAAAAGAAATCAGTTTCGGAATACTTGAGCTTCCTAGGTTGTTTCTTCAGGTTTCATCTAGCATTCAACCTGTCCTTGGGTCTCACATAGTCCATCATTGCTTCACATCTCATTTTACATTTATACTTGCCTAAACTTGAGTCAAAAGGTCACTTGCTTGTCCTCATCATACTTTGTCAACACTACATACAACAACACTTTGCTAAGTGGTCCCTCATCAAGGTTTCTTACCTTTGGGTCTCATTTGGTCTTACTTAGGGTCAAGGTCACCTTACCTCATCAAGAGAAACTATCCTCTCTTTGGAAGTCACACCTACTCTACTACATACATACTTGGTTTTACACTTTGGACATTGCAAGTACACTTCAGACTCATTTACATTCCATCCAACTCTTGGTCTTCCATACTCTTTCCATTTTTCATCTAATCTCACACATCTTGGTTAATACCTAGTTCATGGTTGAAACCCGTCTTCAAAAATCTAGGAGAGAAACTAAAGAGGCTCAAGAGTCTGCAAACATGAGTTCTTATGAGTATGACAATGAGATCTTTTTCAATTCTGATCATACTACATTACCTGACATGGATGCTTATAGAAACATTCCAAATGTTGAGAACATGGACACTCTAAACAACAATGCTACACACAATGACAATTTGGACAACTTATCAATACATTCAGCAGATGTGGAAGAATCCATTATGAATCCCCATTTCAATCGACTGATTGAGGAGATAATGACGAGGGATAGACAATACTTCTTACACATGATGGCACAAAGTGGAGCCAAGATACCTCATGATTTTGACATGTCTCAAATAATGGAACATAGACCTTCGCAACAACCTCACTCCAATATGGATCAAAGGAGACCTAATAGTGGAGGAAATAGAGGACCACACATGGTACCTGAATCACCATCAGCTTTGCTTCAAAAACCAGAGGTCCCACATACACATGGTCAAACATATGATACTCATCTTCGCAGACCATTATGGAAGTCTTATGGGGAAAAATATGCTCAATCACATATCAATGCTAAGGATCAACCACCGAAGCAATGGGATATTCTAAGGCATGCTCAAAATTTGGACACAAGGAAACCTCATGTCAAATTTGGGGGCAATACAATAGAACATGACATGCCTGTAGAGTATGGTATACATGCACAAAATAGATATGGTGTTCCTCAACATGAATCTATACCAAGTGGTCCATATATGCAACATCATTACAAACCTCCTCCATATGAACATGTGTATGATCAATATCATCCATATATGCAACATGCACCTCCTCCAATGGGTACCTCAAACATAGGATATGGTCCAAGAAGTCGATCTCCACCTAAGAGCAATTTGGAGCAACAAATCCGGGACTTACAAAAGAAAATGGAGGACATAAATACACCGAAGCCAACATACACAATGAGAGACATATGTCCCTATCCATTTGACAAGAGCATTCCAATGCCTCCATTTCCTACACACTTTGTGATGCCTAAATTTGACAAGTATAGAGGAAAAGGGGATCCTAAGGCACACATAAGACAATTTTTCACAGCTTGCATTGAAGTGGCTTCAGAAGAGACATATTTGATGAGATTATTCCCACAAAGCTTAGGCGATCAAGCTATGGAATGGTTCTCCCAACTTCCACCTGGAATTAAGTCATGGGGTGACTTAGCAGAGGCATTTATTCAACATTTCTCCTACAACATAGAGACAGACATATCAGTCACTACTTTGTGCAACACTAAGCAAAAAGAGGGAGAATCTTTTGCATCATTTTTACAAAGATGGAGAAATCTAGCCAGCAGATGCTCTTGCGAAATTCCACAAAAACAAATGGTAGAAATGTTCACCCAGAATGTTAATAAAGACATTGGCTATGATCTAAGGAAAGCTTGTTTGTCCACCTTCAAGGACGTCATCGAAAAAGGCTTAGCAACAAAGAAGGTCCGAATTGAACAAGGAGTCATTAAGATATTCAAGGAAAACAAAGATGACTTTAAAGGAAAAGACAAGCCAAGATTTTGGAATAAAAACAAGAACACAGTCAATGATGGTGTTGTTGATGCCAACATGGTGCGACCCAAATTCATCTTTTCAGGATCAAGTTCTACAAACAATCAAGTAAATACTCAAACAACTTCCAGGTCATGAAGGAAGTACACTCCTTTGGGAGAACCACTTGAGTCAGTCTTCAAAAAGCTGGTGGCAAACAAGGTGATCACAATTCCAGATTTCCCGCCATATGAACCAAAGGTCAAACCAAATTGGTGGAATGATGATGAATATTGTGAATTTCATAAGAGCAAGGGTCATAAGAAAGGAAATTGTCATAGACTGAAGAACATTGTGCAAGATCTCATTGATAGAGGTGACATTGAGATTGAGGGACACTCATCCAATCAAGAACATGAGATGTTTAAGGAACCATTCCCAAAGCACGACAATGGAAAAGCTAAAGTCACAGATGATCAAGCCAACTATACTAGAGCACCTTACAACTATGATTCAACTATCAATCACATCTCGATGGACAATCATATCTCTACTATTACCATCAAGAACAAAAATCCTGAGAATCCTCCTCAGAGACCCAAGATTGTCCTAAGAGGTGTTGGATCTTCTTCCAAACCTACCTCTGAATGTCATGTTACAACTCGTCGAGGTAAAATTACGTTGCCAGGTGCCTCCACTAAAAATACCGCTTCTTCATCAACCAAACCTGAGTATGACCTTGTAGAACAGTTAGGGAAGACACCCGCGCTCATCTCCATCCTTGAGCTCTTACATATATCCCTCGCTCATAAAGCTATTCTTGACAAAATCTTGAGAGACACCGCCATTCCTACTGATCTGAACGTGGACCAGTTTCAAGCCATGGTGGGATACCTTTCCATTCCACATTCCTTTACATTCACAGAAGCCGATGACGCCTCCGTAAGTCAGCCACATAATGCGCCATTACATATTAAAGCCTTCATACACAAATATTGAATAAAGCGAGTCCTGATAGATGGAGGAGCTGGTCTAAATATTTGCACATTGAGCACCATTAAACAATTGGGATATTCCGATAAAGCTGTGAATTCAAAAAATCAAATCACCATCAAGGCATATGATGATGAAGAGCGCTCATCCAAGGGCACAGTCACCTTACCTCTAAGAATTGGGCCAGTTACAAAGGATGTGGTTTGCCAAGTCCTGGATTTAGATCTCGCTTATAATATATTGCTAGGACGTCCTTGGATTCATGAAATGAGGGCAGTCCCATCGACATATCATCAATGCATTAAGTTTCCTCACAATGGAGTCGAGGTAACAGTTAACGGCGATCCTAATCCGTTCATATATTGCAATAACTTGAGATCAAATACTGAGACCATCATTCCCAGTAATCGTGAAGTTGTTCCTTCTTCGGCATACATTGATCCTGAGTCATTAAAACCTTCGACATCAAAACAAGGTGAACTTAAAGGCAAATTTCAGGACAAAGGCATGGGAGAATACACTTTAAATCAGACCATGTATTTACGACAAGTCATGAACTCTCCAAAAGAATATGGAAGGCCACATCCTAACAAGCAAACATTCATCATGACACTCAAATGGGACCCTACTACCTTTCAAAGATGGGGCAAACTGGAAGAGGAAGGTTTATACAAAATGCTCTACAAAGACATTGAAGATGACACACAAGATCAGATCAATATACCTTGTGAGAAATATGGAAAAGGCTTCAAGATTCTACAAAAATTTGGGTATGATGGAAAAAGCCCTCTTGGGTTACGAAAAGAAGGCGTTATGGAGCCCTTACAACCTGAATTGACTGTAAAAAGGGAACGCTCGAAGGGACTTGGTTTTCTGTCTTCCAAGATCCACACTAAAAGGACAGAAGAGGCATCACAAATCAAAATTGCCAAAATTCAACAAGAGGATCGCTATTCCACAGACTCCAACGAATGGGAATGGGGTTCAGACAAATCCTCCAGTGACTATGAGCTCACCGAGACATTCAGAGAGCCAGATGAACCCACAGAAGAGGAGGAATTTTATAACAAATTCAGAGTTGGTCAAGAAACAACCCATGAAGAGTCTATACAGTCCTTGTCTCAAGGTTCTAGGTTGAAATCACATAGGATGAGAACACCTGTTCCGGAATGCGCTACTAGTAATGATAATCTGGATTCGTTTGTGATCGAGACTGATGAGGAGAGTGCCATCGATGACCTCGATAATTACCTTGACATACCTGAATATAACCACATCTTCACTCTTAGCCCCGCTAACTTCAAAGACATTAACGGCCTTCCCCTTGTTCATCACCAACTCATTGACTGAGATAATGAAGGACCTGCACAGTTGGATACATTCCAAAACGATGAAGCTTTTATTGATTATCTAGGCATACCAGATGATCTTCCCCCTGGAGACCGTAAAGCAAGATACACCATAGAACTCAATAGCGTGGCATATTTTGGTGAGGGTGTCGGACCTTCCAGTCACAAAAATGTGAAAATAAGAACAAATCAAGGGTCTTATGGCGAAAACCACACTGTGGCGCTATCTGACCCCAAAAAAGTAAAAAGAAAGGATGTATCTGAGGGTGAAAACCTCTCTGAGGCGCCCGAAGATGGAAGGCTCGACATTCTCCCATCATCATATGAGGAAAAATCATCCATGTTGGTAGAAGAAACTATCAAAACAAACATCGGTACAGAAAAGGTTCCGCACAACATATTCCTAGCTCAATCATTGACAGGGTCCGAAAGGTCAAAATTCATAAGTTTCTTCAAAGAGCGACAAATCAACTTTGCATGGTCATACGCTGATATGCCTGGATTGGATCCAGATTTGGTAATGCATCATCTAACAGTCAAACCAGGGGCAAAACCAGTAAAACAGAAATTAAGAAAAATGCATCCACAAGTGGCATTACTAGTCAAAGCAGAGCTGGAGAAGTTATTGGATGTTGGATTCATACGCCCAATTGATTATCCGGAATGGATCTCTAACTTGGTACCTGTCAGTAAACCAGATCGCAGCATCAGAATTTGCACAGATTTCAGAGACATCAACAAAGCTTGTCCAAAGGATGACTTCCCATTACCAAACATTGACTTGATCGTTGATCTCACAGCAGGTCATGAAATGCTATCATTAATGGATGGATTCTCTGGCTATAATCAGATAAGAATTGCACCCGAGGATCAACACAAAACATCATTCACTTGTCCTTGGGGAACTTTCTGTTGGAATGTCATGCCCTTTGGGCTAAAAAATGCAGGTGCTACATATCAAAGAGCTATGACTACTATCTTTCATGATCTCATGCATGTAACTGTGGAAGATTATGTTGATGACCTCTTGGTCAAATCAATAGACAGAAATACACACTTGGACATACTTTCAGTTGCCTTTGATCAGTTGGAAAAATACAAAATTAGATTAAACCCTAAGAAATGTGTCTTTGGAGTAACCTTCGGGAAACTCCTAGGATTCATTGTATCCAAAAGAGGAATTGAAGCGGATCCAGCAAAAGTCAAAGCTATCTTGGAAATGCAACCACCAAGAAATATCAGTCAACTTTGATCCTTACAAGGCAGACTCCAGTCCATACGAAGATTTATAGCACAACTGGCAGATAAGTGTAATCCTTTTCAGCACCTGCTACATAAAAACATCAAATTCAAATGGGATGACAACTGTCAACAGGCTTTCCAGACGCTCAAAGACTATCTCCTAAATCCACCAGTTCTGATGCCACCAATTCCAGATCAACCACTGCTACTATACATATCAGCTACTCCAACAGCACTAGGGGCACTCTTAGCACAACAAATTGCTGGGGGCAAGGAAAAAGCAGTATACTATTGTAGCATCCTAAAATTGCGACACTTGCAATTTCGACTGCATTTGGGTCTTCACGATGGCGATGCAACACGGAACCTGAATGGAGACCCCGAAACTTGTTCATGACATCAAAAACTGCATTTTTCAGCACCCTGGCCTGATCCTCCTTGCACCCTGCTGTCCCTGGAGGTGGGACCATGGCGCCCAGTGCCCTGGTCCTTCAGGACGAGGGCACCTAGCGCCCTGGTCCCCCAGGACCATGGCGCCCAGCGCCTTGGTCCCTGGCCCTATTTTTGGGCCCGGTCTCTTTTGGGTCTCGGGTCTTTATGTTTGCAAATTGGAAAATAACATTTCCTGGTCGGCCTAAGGTCGGGAAAATCAGTCTATCAGCCCTAATTGACAAGTATATAAACTACATTTCCTCTCCCATTTTGGTAGATGGAAAAAAGGCGGAAACGATATTCAAACATTCAAGCATTCAAGCATTCAAGCATTCCTTCAAGCAATTGATCATTCTAAGTCTCCATTCAAGGCTAAGTGTTGCATTCAAGACAAGGATTCAACCATTGAAGAAGAGATCACTTACAACACATTACATACTACATACATTACACCTTCGCATGTAAGAATACAAACATTCTTACAACAAGGTATCAATACTTGTTTACATTACAAACATTTACATTTACAGCATTCTCATTTCTTGGTTAATTCCAAAACCGGGGTTTGACCTAAAGGCAAACCCCTCATCCCTAACCCCCCAATCATCCTCTCTTTTCTGTGTGTAGGTTGCAGGTACGCGGCTGTAATTGAAGATCTGGAATCCTTGTGCAGAGACGAACAGATCCACCTTCATTTCGCGGATTTTTCAGAGGACCGTGTGCACGCCGGGCGCCATCGTCCTGTCAACTTTTGCTCAAATTTGCAGAACAACACCGTCTCGACATTTTACTACTAATTCCAGGTCCGCAGCTTCATATCATATTCCTATCTCTGTTTATAAGTGAATCTTTCCTACTTTACATGCATTCCTAGTTCAATCTTTCTATCTACATTTCTTTACAAAAGAGGGTATCCTTGATGTCTTAACCCTTGAAACTCATATAGAATCCAATCTTTCATTGCGTGGGATTGGATCTTGTGGGTTTCAACCCCTCTTTTGAATGTAAAGTCTCTCCTAAGTGAAAACCATCAACCCTAGTGACCTCCCTTCTCTCTCCTCGGAGTTGGGGAGGGGAGAATGACTAGGGTTCGATTTTTCCGCCTTACAACTATATCAGTCGCACATTGGTGGGATACGAGCTAAACTACACACCTATTGAGCATGCATGTCTCGCCGTGGTCTTTGCTTCACAGAAATTACGACATTACATGCTCACTCATAAGACTAAGTTGGTTGCAAGAATTGATCCATTAAAATACCTTCTCAATAAAGCAACACTTACTGGGCGACTGGCCAAATGGGTAATGATACTGAGTGAATTCGACATCGAGTATGTGGATAGAAAAGCAATAAAAGGACAAGCCATCGCAGATCAATTAGCAGATGCTCCCATGATAGATGATGTTCCTTTAAATTCAGAATTTCCAGATGAATCCATTTTAACAGTGTCACATGCAAAGCCATGGTAACTGTACTTCGATGGCTCATACACACAGCATGGGGCAAGAGTTGGCATCCTCTTTATAACTCCTCAAGGGGATTCTATACCAAAATCATACCGCTTATCATTTCCTTGCACTAACAATATAGCAGAATATGAGGCATTAACAACAGGATTACGAATTGCAGTTCAATGGAAGATCCAGGAACTTCGTGTTTTTGGAGATTCCCAACTTGTTATCCATCAAGCAACTGGTGATTATCAAACAAAAGATGAAAATTTAATGCCTTATAAACAAATGGTGGATGATCTGAAATAGCACTTTACAAAGATAGACTTTGAGCAGATACCAAGAGAGCAGAATCGCGCCGCAGATGCCATGGCTACAATTGCTTCATTGATTGATTTACCTCCAAACGAGACCCGCTATGAGTTCTTGGTGGATAACCTTTTAGTCCCTTCATATGAGATAATGCCTACTGAGATGATATGTGTTGTCGGTCCTGAATCCCAGTTATATGGTTCCATTTTCACATACCTACGAGACAATACTTTACCTCCTGATCTATCAAATAACCAACGTCGCACTTTCATTCGCCAACCCTCTCGATATGTCATTTTAGCTGATATCCTATACCGGCGAGGTCTAGATGGCACTCTTCTTAGATGTCTAGAAAGCGACGAAGCTCAGATTGCATTACGTGAAGTGCATGAAGGGATATGTAGTCCACATGCTAGTGGTCCTACCTTGGCCAAGAAACTCATTAGGACTGGATATTACTGGCCCAATATGGAAAAAGACTCATATCAGTTTGTCAAGAAATGTAAGCAATGTCAAATTCATGGAGACCTCATACATGCGCCAGCACAAGAACTACAACCACTTGCATCTCCTTGGCCCTTTTGTCAGTGGGGACTCGATCTCATAGGCAAGATTCACCCTCCTTCTTCCAATGGTCATAAATTCATTATCACTGCCACAGAGTATTTTACAAAATGGATTGAAGCCGTGCCTCTCACACAAGTTACTGGAAAATAGATTGCTACATTCATCCTTAACTATATCATTTGTCGATACGGTATTCCGATTTCCATTATCATTGATAACGGGCGTCCCTTCAAAAATCAGGATGTTCGTGAACTCTGTGATCGCTTCCATATTTCTCATCATTTCTCCACACCATATTACCCCCAAGGTAATGGCCAAGCTGAGGCGTCTAATAAAACAATCCTTAAAATCCTCAAGAAGACAGTCGACGACGCTGGCCGTAATTGGCATATCCAACTCAATCCTGCACTCTGGGCCTACCGCACAAGCGTCCGTACACCTACAGGAGCTACACCCTATTCACTAGTCTATGGTTTTGAAGCCATCTTGCCTATTGAGGTCGAGTTACCCTCTTTACGGGTCTCTTTGCAAAACATCATTACTGATGAAGACTACAGGGTCTCTCGCTTACAAGAACTAGAATTGCTGGATGAACGGAGACAAACTGCTTTTAATCATCTCAAGGCTTACCAACAACGAATGAGTCGCAGGTACAATCACAAGGTCAAGCCTCGCACATTTGAGGTAGGTGACTTGGTTCTCAGAGAAAACCCCAAGAATCAGCAAGACAAAGAGAAGAAGGGCAAATTTGAACCAAACTGGCTTGGTCCTTACATCATCACAGCAGTATATGGCTCTGGGGCATATCAGCTCTCAACTACAGAAGGTGAACCTTTGGAGGATCCTATCAACAGCATGCACCTTCGCAGGTTCTACACATAGCTCATCGGAATATCCTAATTCAAAAATACAAAAAAATCAAAAAAATTCAAAAATACAAAAAAATTATAAAACAAAAAAATCGTTACTTGGTGAAAACCTGGCAAACAGGCGCCTTGTGACACAAAAAACATTGAAAAATCGAAAAAAGTAAAGAGAAATAATTTCGTCCAACGGTGAAAACCACTTCGGTGGCACCCTGGGCAAGTACCATGGTGAAAACTGGGTCACCAGTGCCATGCGTAGAGACATTGCTCCTCCCTCCTTCAGGATTCTCTTTCATCCTTTCACTTTGCACACACTCACAACCTACTCATCCATAATAAACTTACCCATTCCCATCATGGCTTGTTATTGATCTACCTAAGATTGGTTAGCCATTCATAATAAACCTCCCTTTTCACATCCCTTTCCATCCATAAAAAATCAGACTCTATCTGTGGCTAAGGCAAATCCTACGTCTAGTGATGGGTGTGGAACTGAGAACATCACATGTTTCGAGGAGTACAGTTTCTTCCAGCTTTCTTCAATCTGTCCGCGCACAATCCGCAATAAAGCAACATTTGCATCACAGATCCGGAATAAAGTTTCATCTTCTCCACAATAAAGTATCAGTTTCATGGATTTAGTCAGTTTCAGAGGAGACACAGCAGCAACAATGGGCTTCAACAAATCAAATCTTTCAACAGACTCAAACAACATTATGGTTCAGTGCTATCTATCCTTTCTGTGAAAGTGAAAATTGTGACCACAATCAAATAAGACTTATACAAGTGACAAGAGACACTAAACTTGAGGACTACAGTGGATGTTGGTGTTGAGTCTTGGTTTTCCTTTGATTTTATCTTTTGGTGACATGTCTTTTAGCTTTTCCGGGATGTCTTTGACTAGAGATTCTATCTCCAGGATGTCTTTGACTAGAAAGGCGAGGATGGGGTATCGTCACCTATTTGTATTTACTGTCTGTGGATTGTCTCTTAGTAATGCTATGACTTGTCCAAGGATATGAGGACACTGTGAGTCTAGTGTGAACTAGGGCATTCCTTGTTTGTGACTGTCTTATCTCCATGCAAACAGGTACAATGACTTTCTGAGTCGAACATATGCCTCGATTGTCATAACCTACTTGTCATAATAAAGCTCAATGATGATAACGCACAAGAACCTCTTTCACTTTCATATCTTTTGTCTTCCATCCCCCTTTCTCGATTGACTTCCATCGTCCTCCTCGAGTCCGCGTAGCCTGCTGTCACATGACTGAGTATAATGACACACCAAAAATATTTGCATTTCATGTAGTTGCACCTGCATTACCACATATAAGCATTTCATACATACATATAGATATCACAACTGCATCACATCCTGCACACAATACCTGTTAGCACAATTTACATTTGCATTATCATATTCATATGCATTACATACATTTACATTTGCATTGGCATAACATTTTAAAAACACAAAAGAACAAAAATATGGCATTACATACATATTTGCATCCATATCATAAGCATCACATAGAAACATACATCATTAAACATCTCATCACATAGGTACACATGCATATAGCTGCCGCAAAGATGAATCATCTCATCTATATAATCAAAAGTGTCATGATACAATGATGTCAAAATCATATGGCTACAATCACCCGCAGGTGTCTACAATACAAAAGAATGGTACAACACTGATACAATCAGAGCCCTCTAAGGCTATGATGAACTCCCTCCCTCGGAGCCGCCTGGCCTCGATGGAATCTGAGCCCCTAAAGGACCCACCCCAGGATCATCCCGCCTGCCCCCTCTATCTGGTGGTGGTGGAGGACCCATGAGCCCACCGCTAGATGCCTGCCTCCTCCGACTCCCTCCCGTAGCTGTCGCTGTACGCGATGGTCTATGGAAGCTCCTCGCTCGCTGATCTGCTGGCACTGCACCATAGTAGAAGTCCCTCCAGTACCCTATCTCCTCTTTGGCCCGCAGGACATATGCATAGCCTGCCCCTGTGTCCTCCGCCGCCTGCCTCCCTACCCTCAGCGCTGTCTCAACCTCTGTGTAGCGCTGAATCGCCTGATCTCTCTCCCGCTCAATATCCCTGAGCCTCATCCTGAGTCGGTCTCTCTCCCTCTCCAACTCCTGTATCTCATCTGCCTGACCCTGGCAGATCTCCCTGAGCTCAATCAGCTCATCCTCCTCTAGATCCCCACCCTCTGCCTCGGCCTGTGGCTCTCCCTCTGCAGGTGCTTGCTCCTGTATCGGTACCTGTACGGGTACCTGTCTCTGTGCATGCCTCTGCCCCTGCACCTGTCCCTGCACCTGTCCCTGTCCCTGTCTCTGCCTGTGATCCTGTGCTGCTGGTACCTGTAGGGGTAATCCACCCGAGCCTGCCACTCCTCTCCACCCTCTCTTCGAGGTGCAACTCGCCTCTCTCCCACTACTCCCCTCTACCTCCATCAGCCTCTACCCCCATCACCTCCACCATCATCATCATCATCTCCTCCTCCATCTCCATCCAATAGCTCCCCTGGATCTGTCAGTCGTGGGAATGGATGCTCCATCCAATATGCTGAATACTCAACATCCATCCCGGCGTCCTCAATCTCAGGCCACATGTCCCAAGGAAGAGGTATCATCTCTGCCTGTTGTGTCAGCGCCTGATCATATGACAATAGAGGCCCAAACTGTGCCTGATCCCTAACTATACGGGCATACATACCCGAGCCTCGTGGCATCCTCTGAATCCTGCCAAACTGTCGGCCAACCCTGTCCACAAGCTGCCTCTCTAACACATAGGGCACCCGCCCAATCAGATACCTACTCCGGAAGGTGTATGGCAACTCCACTGCATCATCCTCCCACTCCTCGTATCCTAGATACGGTCTCCAGATGACTACATCAATATCATCCAGCACTCGCCGCCAATGCTCTAACCTGCCAATCCGTGGCTGTGAGGTGATCATGTCGTACAAATGAACAAAGCTGCATCCATGTCCCCTACCTCGGAAGTGTATCAGCCTCATCACTGGCAGATGCTCATAGGCCCAAACCTGCAGTAGTGTCACCCCGCAACCCAATCCAACTGACCCATGGTATACAAACTGGTGAAGCTCATAATATAAGTGGGCCAACACACATGGTCCCCAAGCATATCTGGTGTGCTGCATCACCAGTGTCTCCAATGCTCCGCCCTAGCCCACTGCCAATCCCCGTGTCGCCCTATCCGGACACAAGAACCCACTAATCACTCCTCCAATCACAGCTGGCAATGCTAACCCTGTGGCTGTCATGGTGTCCCATGCCACATGACCAGCCCTCATCTCTAGGCCGGGATCCTGAAACACCCGTCTCAATGCCTCTCTATCACCATCTCGATCATATGGAATCAAGTCTCCATCAATCGGTATATGCAGAATCCTGTAGACATCCTCAAGGGTGACTGTCATCTCACCCATCGGCAAATGGAAAGTGCATGTCTCAGAATGCCATCTCTCGGCAAGTGCAATCAACAGTCCCATGTTTGCCCGAAACTCAGGCACATACAGAATATGTCTCAGACCCATAGCCTCAATAGCAGCTCTTTCCTCGAAGGTCAGCTCAGGTCACAATCTTTGCGTCGACGGGAATCTCTCCCGTGACTCCAGCATAGGCAAGTACTCCTGCAGTCAAGCAAATTAGTCATGTCAGTCATGGTGGCATTCACTGTTCATCACAAAATGCTACTTTTTATCTAAATGCATATGGTTATCTATCCTAGTGACACTCACTGTTCATCACAAAGTGTTACTTCTATTCTAGTAGTACTCCCTGTTCATCACAAAGTACTACGTGTGTGACACTCCCTGTTCATCACAAAGTGTTACTCACATTTGCACTCCCTGTTCATCACAAAGTGTTGCTCATACTTTGGGGTACTCCCTGTTCATCACAAAGTACTCTATCTTGGTACTCACTATTCATCACAAAGTGCCTTGATCTATCCTAGTCTTCCTAGAGGACCTGCTTGAGTGTATCCTCTCAGCAGCTTATCCAATCGACAGCGTATGTTCATCACAGAACTGCCGATTTGACCTAGAAGACCAAACTTGTAATTTTTTAACACAAACGCGCTTGACTGACACAAACGCGCCTACAGAATGCACAAGCGTGCCTGAAAAACACAGACGCGCCAGTAGGACATAGACGTGCCTAGGCGGTGCATAAACGCGACTATACATCGCAAACGCCCCTGCACATCGCAGACGCCCCTGCACAAACACAGACGTGCCTAGCGGACATAGACGTGCCTGGCACCAACGCAGACGCACCTAGATGTTTTTTGACACTTTTTGGACCCTATTCTAAGCGCATTTATTGCCCTATTCGACATACATTAATGAAAAATTAAATGCGTCCAAGTACGAGGAGGTTTGGTGGTACTTACCGACTCTCCTGCCTCTGCTGGCCTCTGAAATCGGCGAACACGGTCAAATCTATGCACGAAAGCCATCGTTGCTGACTGCTCCTGCTCTATTTTCTCTCTGCAATATGCTCTTGTGGATGCGTGGATGACAATGAGGATGTCTTTTGCCCATGGTCTATCTTATAGCCTACCCTAGCCCTCGCCTTCATTTCCCGAGTCAGTCTTCATTATCCCGTGACTTTGTCACTTTATTCGGTCAATCCATTCTAGCCTTTCTTTCTTATCGAGAGATTGTTTGCAATCTTTTCAGACATTTTCATCCAATCTCTCGAGGGGGCATATCATTCCTATTCTGGGGCAACTCTGTATCAGTTCATCTTATCTTCTTTGAAACAACGCGACAAGCCGCATTGTCTCAAAGAAGGGCAAAATGTAGACACCCAAAATTGTCATGTCTAATTAAATAAATATTTTATTTATTTAGTTATCTAAGCCTAATTCTTCTATTAATTAAATAAATCCTTATTTATTTAATTAATTCATTTATCCTCTTCTAGCCTTATTTCTCATTTAAATAAATACATTTATTTATTTAAATTATCATTTTCCTATATTAAATAAATATCTTATTTATTTAATTGATCCCACTTCTTCTATTAATTAAATAAATCTTTATTTATTTAATTAATTCATTAACCTTTTCTACCTATGACACATGTCATTCATCTCTTAATTCATACACTACCTACCCCTTCCATTATTTTATTATTTCTTTTACCTACCCTCTAATCATAGCCGACCTCCTTTTACACCTCTTAATCTTATCCCTCCATTTCATATTGTGTCTTCTATTTAAGGAGATGCTTCCCTCATTATCAAACCCTAAAGAATCATCTTAAGGACTTGACTACACTACGATTCTACTTGCAACCACATTTCGTTCTTTGTTGAGCTCTTGTGCACATAAAATCTGAGAGCAAATATATCAAGCAAGATCAATGGAGATAGGAAGGATGGAGATCAAAACCCTATTGGACATGTGATGGTATAATATTTGTGATTTCATTTGATTTGCATTGTCTTAGGTAATCTTCATATGTTATGGTGGATCTTTGTTGATTGTTAGGCTAGGATTTTGTGGTTGAATTCATTTAGTCTTTCAATATTGTTATTATTGTTATCCATTTTCACCATATACAATCATAAAACCTAATTATGTCCTATTTCGACCTTTAAGGCTTGATTTTGCATATCAAAACACCTTGAAATCAGTTGTAACTTTGGGATTCACTCTAATATCATCATATCTAATGACCCTTAAAATTTGGTGAAAATTTGGTCGGACCATGTGCAAAGTGCACATGGTCCTCGGCTTTTTTCCCAAAATTTTGGGAGCATAATCCTATGATATTATAATGCTTAACCCCAAAATATTGGCAGGGAATTCAAATCCTAGGTTAGCCTAAAGATGAAATTAATTTGAAATTGAGATTTAGGGTTTCATACATAAGATCTCTCTTTCTTCATTTGTAGGTAACTAGGATCTATCTATGAGATCTAAGAATCTAAGAGAAGGTTTTTGGAGCATAAGGAGCCTTCTATTTAGTGAAAGAGAAGCCTATGTGGATTCTTCAACAATATCCAACAACATTTCATCAATAATTCGTCATCAATTAGGAGCCTTGAAGACATTGAAGAATAATAGGAGATCACCGACTGACGATTGGCTTGTACCCCTCCCTTAGGGGTTGGGTATGGTTTCTTGTTATTTTCATGTCTTTGCTTGAGCTTCATTACATAAATTTACATATTTACATTCATGTTTTAGATCACTTTGCATCATTGATTTAGATCATTTACTTTGTCAACTATAAGCAATTAGGGTTTACTCTTTAGGGTTGTTCTAGATTGTTTGTTTTCATTTAAGTGTCTTTCACACACAAGATTCCTGCACACATTATTTTACTATACAAATCAGCTATTTGTGGAGGTGGAAATCACCAACACAGGGGTTTGACTAAGGAAAAACCCTACATAGCCACCCAAACCCTCTCCTTTTAGTTGCAAGTGTAGAAACAGGTAACCCGGAGGACTTTCAGCTCAGGAAAAGACACAGGCACTGCCCACAATCTTCAGACTGTCCTAGATCTATCAAGGATAGGGGTGTGGTTCCCAGGTCCTACCCAGGACAGGGGCATGGCACCTTGGTCCCCCTCAATTTCATTAGTTTTTGGTAGTACAAATGTTCAGGATCTCAAAATTGCAGTCTGTCAGTTACAACCTCTTGTCTACAGAAATAGGACAGGGGTGTGGCACCCTGGTCCTAGTCATTTTGGCTCAGTTTTCAGCACCAGGTACACATCCAAATTCCTCCCCCTTTCATACTTTCAGTATCTCAGTTTCAGATCTGCAAGTTTCTGCAATTTCAGTTCATATATGCTTCATTGTTTATCTCCTAGCATAATTGATCAATCTTTAATATTTTACCTTCATTTATAACAGGAGGAATAGAAACCCTAAGAGATAATCCTTGGCTCTCTCTTTCTCACAAGAAGTAGCCAAATTTAACTATCTCCCTAGGCTTTTTTGTATTCCCAATGTGTTGGTAAAAGTGGGATTAGGTCCTAGTCACTCGGTCTCGCTTTTCCCCCTACACACTTACCCCACGTGCAATGGGATTCAACGTAGTTGCACAATATATAGAATAACTAATATAAGTGAAGACTATTATTATTACATAGTATATATAATATATTTAGTCATAATTTTTAAGTAGAGGTGAAGGGTTGGTTGCCAATTTGCCTTGGTTTGTGGATCACCTTGTAAGTAAAAAAAAAGTTGATTTTAAATAATCTCACATTCAATTAATAACAAGGAGAAAGGTTTGGGTGGGTTCAATTTCAACATAAATGATATAGAAGCCCTGCTAACAATAGCATCTAACCAAAAATAATTTAAGGATCAGAGGCATTTTATATGCAATGGTCTGTCAAGAATCATGTTTGAGAACCCCTATTTAATAATTTAAATAGTTTTGTAACGCCTCGCAATGAGGCCCAGAGAAAAAAAATAAACAACAATAAAATGTGAATAATTTTTTTTTTAAATACATTAAACCACACATAAGGAAGAAGTAACATAATGTTATAAGATAAAGATAAAATGGATATATATAATCTAACAAGAGTCCTCAAGGCCCCACAATGATGTTACTCATAACAACTTGTTGCCCCATATTTAAAATACCCAAAATTTTAACTTCCAATTGGTCCCAATGTTGTATAAAGGCTCAAATATGTATCTCTGCAAAATGAGTGAGCATGTGATCCAAGGTTGTCATTCTTAATCCACATTGTGGTCAATCATAAATATGTCAATCAAAATGTGAAAAATGGATGAATTTTGAAAATTACAAGGAATTAAGGGAAATCATTTTGTGAACATGTCCTAAGCATCAATTTGTGCCATAGGACCAATTTTTGCCTGAACCCAACTCACAGTTTGCTATATTTTAAATTTTTAGATTTTGATGTCCCTCGCTCTAAAACAATTAAAATCCCTCATCCTAGGTTTCATCATGAGGACTAAATGATGGTATATGTTAATTTTCCTACCTTGAAGGTGTGTTTCTAATTTAGGAGCCTAATTCCTTACCAATTGAAAGTTGTGGTCATTTTTCCTAAACCAAGGCATTAAAGTCTAATGGGAAATATTTGAATTATTCTTTTGAAAATAATTCAAATATTTTAAATTGTTTTCAATATATTTCCCATTTTTCTCTTTTGAAGAGGAAGAGCAATCAGAAGTATTTATGTAGGTTCTGATGGAGTAGTTGCAAGTGATCCTTTTTTCAATGCCCTTTGTTTCTCATGAATTTCATATTTCTAACCTCAAAGGTTAAAAATGCTCAAAAAGTGAGCTATCCTAACCTATTGCTTTGAAAAATCAAAATCCTAACCTTGGAAGCTTAAAAAATGCTCAAAAATTGAGCAATACTAACCTTTAAGCTCACTTACTGAGAAATCCCAACTTTCTAACCTCCCTTGCTCAAAAAACTTAAAGTTCCTAACTTCATCAATCAAGCAATTATAAAATTATGCTGGGAAATTTGTAACTGTATTTCAAGAAACTTTCAAAAGGTTGGAGTCTTCAGGAACACTCAATATTATTGCAGGTTTTGTAGGAAATGAATTTGTTGGAAAGGATTTGGAAGATTTTGCATAGAAATGGAATATTTGGATCAGCGTGATAGAGTTCCACCGTAGACAAAGCACCTGAGAACACACATTACAAAAACTCAAACAAATCCAATTTGTGGCAAAGATTGCATTGTTAATATTGTGATAGTAAATACATGCAAAATGTGGAGACAGAGATGTATGTGATCTGTTTGACAGAATGCCTCCAAGACAAGTCATCTTATGGGATGCATGATCACAGAAATGCACACTAATTAGATTCTTTGAAGAATATCTTCTAAAAATTTTCAAACAAGCACAATCGATACACATGAAGCCGAATATTTATTTGTGCTTGTCTGGTCTCCTAGCCGCACCAATGTGAATTTGGAGCAGGTTTAAAACATCCATCAAAATACAAGAACACACTTCAAAATAAGGAATTGGATACAAAGCAACCAACTTGTTTGACAATATGCCTCACATAGATGTCAATTCATGGAAAGCAATGATCCCAACTGCAACTGTCGCAATATATTCGCATGCAAAACATGGAAGGATAGACTCGACATAGAAATTGTTTAACAAAAAGCTCAGAGAGATGTCGTTATTTAGAATGTAAGATACGTGCAAAATGAATTTGATGAAATTTCTGTAAAACGTTTCAAGAAAATGCAATGGAAAAACATTTTCAAGCATCCTCATGGCCTAGACATGAATGTAAAATGTGGAAGCATAGTTAACAACTGCAGCTTGTATAGCACATTACCTTGAAGAAATGCAACCTCATAGATTCTACTGATTCAAGGAAATGTACAAAATGGTGTGTTAAAAAAAAAGAGCTTTCGAAACTTTCAAACAAATGCATTTGGCAGGCGTAAGACTGAATTCAACAACCTTTCCAACATCCTCCCTACCTACACAGAATGGGATCTCACAAACAAGATATGTGTACCCATCAAAGCACAAATGAGAGAGATTTTTGTCAGATATTGCTGTTGGAAATGCTCCTGCGAAGTACAGCCCAAATCATGCAAACTATTTGATAATATGTCTCAAAGAGATGTCGACATAGGAATGCCGCAATTGCAAGATGTGCATATGATAAATTTAATGAAAAGGGTTTACAATATTTCAAGAGATAAAAATGTAGTCAAGGCATGTAAATGTTGGATAGATTGCCTCAAATAAATTATGGTCGCATAGTCTCACGGTGTAGATTTGAAAAGGCACTTGAAAGTTTTCAAAGAAGACGTTGAAGTTATTGTACAAAATGTCAAAGGATTCAATAATGAATGCATGGAACATTTGTAAAGAGCAGTGGAAAGTTGAAAAATCTTCAAAGGTTCTAGCAGTGGAATATTCTTGAATATTCTTTCATGATAAATTCATGGTGCTAATAATTCATCAAGAGAGCCTTATATTCATATACACAAAGTGTTGTATACCCATGGCATCTCACAATGTTACCTTGGTTAAATATTGAAGATCTCAACAAATTTCTTCTAATTGCTTATATCCTAGAATGGAGGTTTAATGGCAAAGTGGCATGCTTTAAAAAGGGATCCATTAATGAAACACTATTTTTTATATTGTGAAAAACATCGAGCTTATTCCAAATAAGACTTAAGACTTCCAACGATGGAAAACACCAACTCACAAGGATTTGAATAAATTCAAGTGATATCAATCAAGTGAAGATGCTTACTAGATGTAGAGGCAGTTAGAAAGCATCTCCTCAAAGGCAAGTTATTGGTGGACAAATATTTCTTCATGTCAATGATCATTGTATCAATGTATGGAAATATTGCAACAATTGATCCTTTATATCCTTATGGAGAACCTCAAAGTTGTCTTTTCCTTTCACATGGAAAGACATATATTCTATATCCTCAAATAGATGGGTGGTGAGACAATTACAAGTACAAATGAAGCAGATGAAGATGCAAGAGTACATCAACATAACTCATGACTTAGGTTTTCATCGAAGTTACAAATTTGAAGTTTTGAAGTTGTATTATTATAAAAGTGACTTGTAACTAAAAGTTAGCTTTTGGTCTTAATTTTTGTAAAAGTTAGGTAAATCCTAACTTGTCTCCAAAAAGGTAGTTACTAGGAATGGTTAACTTGGGTAGTTATCCTAACTGGATAACCTAAGTGGTTATTCTAAGTAGTTAGTGATAGACTTATAAAGCATTGAGAGGGGGGTGAATCAGTGATAGCAAAAACAATAACATTTTAAACCCAAACCGGTAAAAACAATTAACCAGTTTACTTAAGACTCTGCATGCAATCCAAAGTGTTATAACAACATTCACAATAAGTAAAACATTCACCATAACACAAGTGTTTATGCATGGAAAACCCAACTGGGAAAAACCACGGTGAGATGGGACTCACAAGTTAACTATCTGCAGAAATAGGTAACTGACCTGTTAAGGTCTACAAAGTGCTTTGTTAGGAGCGAATCTTGTTAGAGATTCCAATGCCCTATTAGGAGCTATACCCAGTTAAAGGTAATACCTTGTTAGGAGTAGCCTCGATAGAGGATTTCAAATCCAAACTAATGGATCACCTGGTTAGAGGATTTGTATAATGAATCTTGTTAGAGCTTACCCGGTTAGGGGATTTAACTATTGTAGTGATTAGAAAACAATAGGTGGTATGATCTAGAAATAGCACACCTTTCTTGTATAGATCCTCTTTTTCTCACTCAATATTGCATCACTGACATACTCTGCAACTCCTTCAATAAATCACATCAACTCTAACTCATAACACAACTTGTATCTTGCATCAATTAAAAAGTTCATAACAATGTCTTCTTATAGACATTAGATTTCATGTCGGCTCAAGAACCTCATCATAATTTCCTATGTTCAGTGTATCTGGACAATCTTCCATGTGAGAGTTGATAAATACAACACCACAGGAGCCCAAATGATCTCTGCAAGCTGAATAAACCTATTACAAGGAGAAGCAAGGAAGCAACAGATAAAAACATAAACACAGGAAAATGCTCAAGAATATGAGATCTCTGTATTCACAAAAAAATGTGTAATAGAATAATGATACAAAAAAAAGAATTCCACCTCTAATAGGTCAAAAAACCCTAAAAGGGAAAATCCTAGGCTTGCACATAATAATTAATAAATTAATTAATTATTATGCACCTAATGTTAGCTTAAGTGTAAAAGAGATCAAGGGGAACTTAATTAATTAAACAAATGTCATTTAATTAATCAAGTAAAGACCTGATTACTCTAACATTCCATAACACATCACAGATCATCACCAAAACTGTCAGTTAGAGATAACTCATCATGACCGGTGATAACTCATCACACAATCAATGAAACCGGTTTGAACACCGATACTAGTTGAGTGTTAACTAATTCCAACTCATAAATAGATTGTCCTTCATTCATCTCCTTGTCAATCTCCATTACATCTCAAAACTGGTGTTAGTGGAATTGACCAAAACCAATTGTCATTCCTGCATATACCGGTTTTCTACTTATATCGGTTTAGACACCTTAATACTGGTTAGACTTGTCTATACAAATGATACCAGTTTGCAATATGAAGACTTAGGAGTAGTACTGGTTGACTTAACTAATATGTGTGTGTATATGTGTTCCATCAATGACAACACATAAAGTCATCCAATACAAAAATCATCATCAAGCCAACAATTAGGAAAAGTAGTTATGGATTGTTAGCCTATAAATACAAGGCTTTTTCATTTATAGAGGAGACTTTTTACTAAGGGAAAACTCTGCTGAAATTCTAGGAGAAACTTGTAATGACATTTTGATTTGCACTATGTATATAAAGGATTTTGGACTTGTATATTTCCAAAAGGATAATGAAGAATAAATCTTAGTTCGTGTGTTCTAAATGTATTCGTGTGTTATCATTGCTCATTTCTTGTATGTCAAATTGGTAGTCTTTTTATGCATATGTGATTTGTACAATTGATGTGATGATATACAAGAAACCTTTGGTATCTTAGTTTGAATATGTTGAATCTCATGGCTAAGCATATTATGTTATAAACTCCCCTTGTAATTTGTTGCAAATGTTGAGAAATATCAGTTGATGTTCGTATGTCTATTGTTGGGGTTTCTATCTTTTATTTATTTTTAGTTTTATGTTTTCTCCTTTATGTACTTTCAGGTTAAAAGTACACAAAAATCCCAAAATACCCCCATCATACGAGGGAGTTGCCCCTCTCAAATGTAGATGAAGATTGCAGTTTGATTGCAATCTCTCCAACTGTTGGAATGGTTGTCATTTCTCTTTGGGCAAATAGGGTCAATTTTGAAGGAGAATTCACAGTGACAAATCTGTTTACCAACACAACCATACAACTAACACCAATGGAACCTCTAAAATAAGATAACATTATTCGATACATGGATCATGATACCTATTACATTTCCATGAGAATATAGATAAGATCATCGGTTATATTACAAGGTATCCATAAGGATATAGTCTCCAAGAGTACAATAATGAAGTGAGTACAAAATTTGGAACACAAAGTAGATCTTCAGTCTTCTCATGAACTATCTCTATCAGGATGCAAGATGAACCAAAACCCAATGGGTGCGAATAGCACTCCACCCAACCATGTACCAGTACCATAAGTTCCACCCCCCATGCTAGGAGGTATCAGTCAGACCCATAAGATAGAGATAAGCAAACAAGGGTACCATCATGACTCACAAGAGAACCAACAAGATTGTACTCACGAGATGATAACAAGACTGTTGACACATGAGAGACTCATAAGGCTATAACCAAAAGATACTCATAAACAAATCAACCACATTTTAGAGGCCCAAACAACCCACAAGAGGAAAAAAGACATAAGTAACCACTAGGTTGTCATGAGTTACCCAGGTAGGTCTTCACTAGGTCCCTGCCCCCATCCTGGGTTACCCTAGTGACCTCTCCTGATCCCTGGCCCCCATACAAACACTAGTGGACCACACCAGCCTTTCAAAGAGACTAGATTGGTGGATGCCATTCTATGCCTTCTCTACTTACCCCCAAACCTAAACAAGTGTTTGTGGATAAAAGAGGCAATAATTAATCTTATTAATGTGAACTAACTACCTACCCAAGATTCATTAATTAGCTTTTTACTTGATTACAAAACTCTCATTGAGTTACCTTGACGACCACTTTGGGTCTCGACCCCCAATGAGAGTAACTCCCCCTTGACTTCCACCTAGGATTTCAAAATACATCACAAGGTTCAACCGGAAATCACAAGATGGTAAAACACCAAAGTACCATAGCAAGGCTTGAATCTCTTGCTAAAATAAGATAACACATAGGGAGAATCCAAGGTAGCTAGGAATCACCATCTAGCTTCCAAAAAAACATACAAGGCTGGAACTTAAACCCAACAAAGAGAAACATGACAATACAATAAGGAATCATAAACTCCCTCCCAAGCCTCTGGAAACCCAAAACAAAACGCCACTCATCCGAATACCCCAAAAGAATAGATAGGCTCCAAAAGTAGAATGTCTCATCATGCCAAGAATAAAAGATACATTCAAAATAATTAAGATGGCCACAATAACACTAATATGACAAAACATCATTTACTCCATTAATCCAAGGTTAATAGAAATACAAGACTCTTTATGCCAATCGTATAAAAATCCCAATCTTAAAATAACACCAAAGGTTCATATAAATCATTAATTCCCAATATCTCAACTTAAATCATTAAATCACATTTCATTCCTAATAATTTCATATTAATAAATGAACAATATTTTAATATTCAAACATTAAAGAATATGAGGCTTCCTCTAATAATTTTGTTAACACAATTTGATTAACAACTAATTAAATGAAGAATTATCCATTCCTTAAGAAATTATAAGCACAAATTGTTTATATATATATATATATATATATAACTACCCAATCTAGACTCAAATATATTTCTGCACAATAAAAGATATCGCGCACACACACACACACACACATATAATAAAACAATAAATATAAATGTTGTCAAATGACTATTAGTCAAAAATTGCATTGCACATATATTTTAATTTGGCTGAAGTATCATACACGACAAAGGTAATGAGGGAAGTCGTGGGGGTTTCACCCACGGCTGTGGGTGAGCCCCGCAGTCGTGGGTTCTCCCACGGTTGTGGGAGATGCTCCCCATAGTCGTGAGAGCTCCCATGGCTGTGAGAGGTATTCCCCATAGTCGTGGGCCTACCCATGGTTGTGAGTAGGGCCCCAACAAATTTGCAAAGACAAGAAAAATGTGATGCCAGAAATATTAATTTTTTTTAAAAACAGTAAGGTATTAATAATTTTGATCAGATAATTTTATATACATATATACATATACAAACATACATATATACATATACATGTATATACATATATGCATGTATATACATATATGCATGTATATACATATATGTACATATATATATGTATATGTATGTATATGTATATATATACATATGTACATATGTATATGTATATGAGTGTGTATATAGATATATACATATATATATGTGTGTGTGTATATATACACACATATATATATGTATATATCCCCACACACACACGCACACATATGTATATGTATATGTATATGTATATATGTGTGTGTGTGTGTATATATATATATACATATATATATATATATATGAATATATATATTTATATCTGTATGTGTATATATATATGTATATATGTGTATGTATATGTATGTATATATATGTATGTATATATATATATATGTATGTATATATATATATATGTATATATGTATATGTATATATGTATATATATGTATGTATGTATATGTATATGTGTGTGTGTATATATATGTATATGTTGTTGGCTTGATGATGATTGTAATGAATGACTTCATATGTTGTCATTGATGGAACATGTATACACACGCATATGTTCACATTGTCTACCGGTATTACTTCTAAAGTTACTTGTATTGCAACCAGTATTGGAAGTTTAGTTTATGATGGTTTAGAGAGTGTCACCCGGTACATGTTCACAACCGCTATATGCAGGAATAACTTGACACCAACTTGAAGGTTCAGTGGAGACCATCAAAGAAGCAATGGAGGACAATCGGTTTACATGTTGATAGTGGTTAACTCTAACTTGTATCAGTGTTCCAACTGGTATTCACTGATTGTGTAATGAGTTATCACCGGTTGTAATGAGTTACCATAACCGACAATTTTGGTGGTAATTTGTGCTGAGTTATGTTTGATTGCCCAGATACACTGCACCTAGGAAATTGTGATATAATTTCTAAAGCCGACATGTAATCTAAATGTCTATATAATGACAATATGATGAACTATTTTGAGGACATGATATGTGATGATTTGATGTGAAGATAGAAGTGTTAAGTTGATGCAAAATATGTTGGTGATGCAGTTTTGAGTGTGCAGAAGAAGATCTATTCAAGCAAGTTGTGCTACTTCTAGATCACACCACATGTTGTTTTCTAATCACTACAACAGTGATATCCCTTAACCGGGTAAGCTCTAACAAGCTTCATTGTACAAATCCTTTAACAAGGTGATCCATTAGTTTGGATTTAGAAATATTCTACTGAGGTTACTCCTAACAGGGTACTACCTTTAACGGGGTATAGCTCCTAACGGAGCTTTGGGATCTTTAACAGGATTCGCTCCTAGCAAAGCACTTTTGTAGACCTTAACCAGTCAGTTACCTATTACTACAAATAGTTAACTCGTGAGTCGCATCTCACCATGGTTTTTCCCATTTGGGTTTTCGACGTATAAACACTTGTGTTATGGTGGATGTTTTGCTTATTGTGGATGCTTTAATATCATTTTGGATTGCATGCATAGTGTTGAGTAAACTTATTAAGTATATCTATCGGTCAGTGTTTAAAGTAGTATTGTTTTTGTTGTCACTCATTCACCCCCCCCCCCCTCTCAGTGTTTTATAAGTCTATCAATTGGTATCAAAGCCTAACTTCTTTAAAGCTTAATCGCTTGGAACGAAACCCTAAAGCCACCATGGGGGATATGAGCTACTTTGAGTTGGCTAGAGTGTTTGAAGCTACCAAGGAAGAGCTTGAAACCCTAAGGGTCATATTTTAAGCTTCACAAGTCAAAAGAAGAGAGTTGACTGAACAAATAATAGAAATATCTGATAATAGTTCTTTAGATAAAGCTAACATTGATGCATTAGCTGAAGAAGTTTAAAAACTGAATGATGAAAAGCTAAATCTGAGAGGAGAGTTAGAAGCCCTAACTATCCGCATGAGTCAATAGCTGGAAGCTAGAAGGGTAACTGAAGATCTTGTCAAAGAGAGAGATCGTGAGATTGCTAATATCAAACAAGAAAATGCAACTTTTCATGAGCATTGGCATGCAGAAAAAGAAGAAAAAGAGACTTTGAAGCTAGATCTTGAAATGGCATCATCCCTAAGAGAGACTCTTACAAAACATAATGAAGATATTACCAAAGAACTCACTGAGGCTAATGGAAAGCTGGAAAAGTTCAATAAAAGTTCTACCATGCTGGATGAGTAGATCCAAACACAAAAGATGAAAAGTGATACATCTGGACTAGGCTTTAACACATCTAATAAAGGAGAGTCTTCTGGTACAAAGAGAAACATTCACAAGGACAAAACTACTCCTAAGGCTAACAAGCATATTGGTAAGAAATTTTTTAAACATGTTTGCTTTGTCTTTCATAAATCTGGACATACTGCAAATGTGTGTAGAACCAGACCCTATGGGAATACAGGCTACAATGCAAATACTAGGTATGTATCTAAGAGATTTGAAGGTCATTGTTTTACATGCAAAATATATGGACATAGATCAGTTGAATGCAGATATGGAGAAAATAATCTAGTACCTCACATGAATCCAAGACCTAATGAAAACTGGAGGAGAACCTATGACAACCAGGGTAACATGAACTGGCAGAGACCCTATGTCAATCGGTTTAGTCCATTTGAGATGGAAAATGTAACTAATGTCATTTTCACCATTTCTAACAATTATGGGCATGTGGCTATGAATTGCAGAAGCAGAACTGGAAGAGGCAATGCAAGACCGGAGAGATCATCTAGAATGGCCTGCTATCATTGTCATAAATTGAGAAACATTGCAAAGTTCTGTAGATCTAGAAAGAACAAACCGGTTAATCATTCTGAAGATCAGAAAGGTAAGAAGGTAAATATTGAGGAAACTAGAGAAGAGATGAACCAAATCTGGAAAAAGAAGAGTGATGATATACCTGCAAAAGAACCTAATCCTTCGCCTAGCGTGGAGAATCCTACACTGGTGAATTGAGACTTTCAATAGAGATAAGGGGAGGATAGCGGTAAATCTACTTCTGAACCCCTTGAAAGATGAGTGGTAAGAAAGATTGCATTTTTTAGTTTTTATGTGTGAAATCTTGATATCTTTTGTCAAACAGTTTTTTGAAATTTTATCAACCAGTTTTTATACCTGTTAATGTATCATCAAGCGGTGTACTAGGGTTTGTAACCCTAGTGGTTGAGCATTTAATGCAATATGGAAAAAGGATAAAAGCAAGTTTTACTATGTTATTTTTACCCTAAATACATTCGAAAGAGAATTCTTGAGCACTTGCAGAGCGAAGAGAGATTTGCTAACTAGTCTTAGATGAATTTATGTCATAAACTGCGTGATTGAAGCTGATTCAAAGATTAGTAAAGGTGGAACTGGTGTGCATTTGAGTAATCAACTGGTAACCGAGGCAGTGCATGAAAATTAAGGTATTTATTTGTAAATCCTTTTTCAAATAAAGTTTATCTGAATGGTTTCATCATCTAAGCAAGTAGAGAGGCTAATGATCACATCAGAACCTATGTAGGTTGTGGAATCAAAATGAATAGTATCTTACAATGCTTTATCTCAAGTTCCTGACAGTGTCATTGTAAAAGGTGATTTGTCTATCTATATTGATTATAAAATCGAAGATTTAGGATCACTATCCATTTATTTTCAATTGAAATCCCTTTGTGATAAGAGCAGAAAGATCCAACCCAAGTATATAAGGATTTATGAGAAGGGTTTTCATAATGCAACTTATTTTCTTGAGTATTTTGAAGAGGAACACATAAGAATCACTCTTAGTCATGTTCATGGTGAAAACGTGTATCTAAAAAGGACACACACTATAACCAAGGAAGTTATCCAAGTTGTGACTGGTTTTTGGTCAACCGGTGAAGTTCCCAAGTTGAGGTGGATTTCTAAAGAAATTGTAACCACTTTAACCTCATCTACCTCTGATGGGCATGCATTTTTTGTTAATAACATTAAGGACCCAGTGGTTAAACTGGCTACTATAGTTATAGGCTACAAGATATTCTATTACAGTAGAATGAATAGTGTGTCATCTGCAGCAGTGCATACAGCCTATAAAATGATTGTTGAGAACGCAGATTATGACCTATGTGCAGCCATAAGGAGTCAATTGATGTTGAATCTTTAGTCAATTAAGAAGGACAACAGTCAAAAGTTCAAATTTGGTCAGTTATTGATTGATTTATTCTTATACTTTTTGAATTTCCTACCATGAATTGGTGAAATTGAATGGTCTAAAGACCTACCGGTAACTTCTCAGATCAAGAACAACATTAAGGCTATTAAGAACACTTTCTCTGCTGCAATGAACAAGTACTTGAATGAATTTAAGAAGAAAATGAGTATGATGGTAAGGCTACCTGAGGATGTGGTGAAAAACTTTGCTAAGAACATCATTTTCACAGTCACCACTAATTTTTGTCTCATGGAAGCTATTGAACCAAGAGAAGATGAAATGGAAGACATGAGCTATGAAGTCAATTACAACTTATTGATTGGTATTGCCAATAACCTGTTGGCATCTCCAGTGGACAAGAAGAAGAAAAGACTGGATATTATTGAGGAGCAAACTGCAAAAGCTGAAACCAATAGTGCTCAACCTAGTATTGTTAAAGGAAAGAAGAAGAAGGTTGAGAAAGCACCTTCAACATCTTCTGTACCTGCTAATACAAGAGTGACATGAATTGTCCAAGTCAAAAAGGAACAGGTACCCAAAGTAATTCCTACGAAGCAGACTGTAACAAAGAAGAGAGGTCGTCAACTGATTCTTCAAGCAGAATCTAATGATACTGACACTTAGGAGGAACCCAAGAAAATGAAAGCAACTGTTAAAGAAGCTAAACCAGTAAAAGAAGTGCCAAAGGCAAGTATTCCGATTAATGTCTTATCTTACAAGCCTATGACTGCTTTTGAGAAGACATTGAAAACATTAGGGAGGAATAGATTTGATAATTTCAAGAAATGTTTTGATTCATTTGACGAAGATCAGAAGGAACAAATTGTTCAACATGTAATCAACTATTTATGTCAATATAATTGATTACCTCAGGATGATATTTCTTATTCTTTGTATTCTATTCTTGCAAATAAGTGGCAAATTGTTGTTGGCAACGATCAAGAAATTATTGATAATGTATTTATTCAATATTTTCCTGAATTATCTAGAGATGAATTAGTTGCCTTACTTGATAATTACAAAGGAAGGATTATCTCTAAGGCAAGAAGATTGAAGCTACTAAATGGGAGAACTCAATCTGTTGAAGTTGAGACTCATCAGATAGCTTGAAACATTCAACAGATGCATAAGCATTCAAATTCTTATAATGATGAGCAAACAGAGCCTGAAGTATGATCAGAAATGGATGAGGAAGAAATAGTACAAGATGATATTGTCTATCCTATCAAGAAGAAGGATGACACTACTTCCCAACCGGTGATATTTGTTGATGAAATATAAGATACCATTGATCTATCTGGGAACATTATTGAACCAGATATGCAGCCACCGATAAATACTAATTCATGGGTTAATGTAGTGGTTATACCGCCAACTCAACCAAGTGTGGATATTCCACCCCCACCGGTAAATGATCAACCAATGAAATCACCACTCCCACCGGTTTCATAGGATACCCAGGAGAAACCTACAGAAAAAGTTGTAGAAAAGTCCTCTGAAAAGGAAAAGGAGAAAGAACAAGAGGGAGAGAAAATTGAGAAGGAGAAATCTGTTGAACCAGAAAAAGCATTAGTCAAGTAGCAGAATGATGATAATGATGATGATGATGATGACTCATTTGGCATCAAAGGGCCTATAGATGTTGACAATATGAGTGCATCGAAATTATTAGAGATTGCAACTATGATGCAATCCATAGCACAGAAGAAGAGGCTTAAGGAATAGAAGAAGGAAGAAGAAACCATCCAAACTGCAGTAGAAATTTTGTCAAGTCTTCTACCGAAGACTGCTATAGGGAATGTGTCCACTCCTATTGGAAAGCTTGGATAGTTGGTTGTTGATGCTTCTGACCAACTCAAGTCCCTTAAGGAAGAAGCTCAAACTATGGCTGAGAAAAACTACAGGAAGAAAAGAGGAGAACAAATAATGAAAGATATTGATACAGGGAAGATTGCTTTATCCCTGAACAAAGATCTTTTGAGAAAAGCTATTGAGTCAGGAGGAAGAATTCTAGCCTACACATCTAATGTTTCATTTTTCTATGTTGATATAGTTAAGAAGCGAACAAAGATAGAACTCAAACTGGAAAAGATATGTAATGCCTACATACCTTTACAAGACTTAGTCTTAGCTTTTGGCAAAACTATGGATGATTTGGAAAATTGGTTAGATGTCTATGATTTTGAACAGGCAAAGAGACTCTGATCGCTGAAGAAGTTAAAGAACTTATTGAGACCGAAGGTGGACATCTTGCAACGAGTATAGAGAGATGCAGAAGCAGTTTTCGTGACTCCAGAGATGAGTACACTTGATGCAATGGAAGAATTTTTTGCACAGATTATGACAACCATTGAGATTTCTAATACTTTATTGGAAACATGGGAAAATGATTTTTCTCAAATGAAGATTACTTTCAGTGATATTTTCTTGCAAATTGAAGTGAACACTCCTTAATACAAACTTTTAAGTTTTTTTTATATATGTAAACATTTGATGCAAATTTTTCTATATATATATATATATGTATTTTACTTTTCAATTTGGCATTGTTGTCAAAGGGGGAGTAGAAATATGCATGTATTGTGAAAATTTTGTATGTATTCTTAAGGGGGAGTAGAAATATATGTGTACAATTTTTGTAAGCACACTTAGTTGTAAAATTGTAAAATTTTCTAAGTGTTGTCATCAATGCCAAAGGGGGAGATAGTTGGCTTGATGATGATTGTAATGAATGACTTCATATGTTGTCATTGATGGAACATGTATACACACACATATGTTCACATTGTCTACCGGTATTACTTCTAAAGTTACTTGTATTGCAACCAGTATTGGAAGTTTAGTTTATGATGGTTTAGAGAGTGTTAACCAGTACATGTTGATAGCTGATATATGCAGGAATAACTTGACACCAACTTGAAGATTCAGTGGAGACCATCAAAGAAGCAATGGAGGACAATCGGTTTACATGTTGACAGTGGTTAAGTCTAACCGGTATGAATGTTCCAACCGGTATTCACTTGTGATGAGTTATCACCAGTTGTAATGAGTTACCATAATCAACAATTTTGGCGGTAATTTATGATGAGTTATGTTTGATTGTCTAGATACACTGCACCTAGGAAATTGTGATATAATTTCTATAGATGACATGTAATCTAAATATCTATATAATGACATTATGATGAATTATTTTGAGGATATGATATGAGATGATTTGATGCAAAGATAGGAGTGTTAAGTTGTTGCAGAATATGTTGGTGATGCAGTTTTGAGTTCGCAGAAGAGGATCTATTCAAGCAAGTTGTGCTACTTCTAGATCACACCACCTATTATTTTCTAATCACTACAACAGTCAAATCTCCTAATCGGGTAAGCTCTAACAAGCTTCATTGTACAAATCCTTTAACAAGGTGATCCATTAGTTTGGATTCAGAAATCCTCTATCGAGGTTACTCTTAAAAAGATACTACCTTTAATAGGGTATAGCTCCTAACAGAGCTTTGGGATCTTTAACAGGATTCGCTCCTAGCAGAGCACTTTTGTAGAGCTTAATCGGTCAGTTACCTATTACTGCAGATAGTTAACTTGTGAGTCCCATCTCACCGTGGTTTTTCCCATTTAGGTTTTCCACATATAAACACTTGTGTTATGGTGGATGTTTTACTTATTGTGGATGCTTTAATATCATTTTGGATTGCATGTATAGTGTTGAGTAAACATATAAAGTATATCTACTGGTCAGTGTTTAAAGTGGTATTGTTTTTGTTGTCACTGATTCACCCCCCCCTCTTAGTGCTTTATAAGTCTATCATATGTATATGTATGTATATATGTATATGTATATATATATATGTATGTATATGTATATGTATATATGTATATGTATATGTATATGTGTATATGTATGTGTATGTGTTTATGTATACATATATATATACATATACATACATATATATACATACATATGTGTATGTGTATATGTATATGTATGTATATATATGCATATGTATGTATATGTATGTATATATATGCATATGTATGTATATGTATGTATATGTATACATGTATATGTGTATATATATATACATATATGTATATGTATATGTATATGTATATGTATATGTATATGTGTATATATATACATATATATGTATATATACATATACATATACATGTATAGGTATAGATATACATTTATATGTATATATTTTATACATATATATATATATATGCATATGCATGTATATATATATATATATATATATATATTGATAGAAATTTCATAGTAGAAAATAACAAGGAGGAAGTGAAACTATTTTTTGATACAACATAAATGCCCAATACACAATAACACCTTAATTTTAATCTAAACCCCAAATAAATTTCAGGTCTCACAATATATCATAAATTTAGCCCAGAATCTTGAACAATATTTTTCCAGATCAAATATATATACAAACCCCCAATTTAAAAAAAAAAAATTAAAATCATAGCAGTCAGGAATTTAATCCGAACAAAGCCCAAATAGAAAACTTTCAAAAAAAACCAAAATTTCATCAATCTAAAATCTGAAACCCCAAATAATTCCTTCAACATGAAAAGAAATTTTACATGAAAGGTGTGGTTCCTACCTCAAAAACACTTTCTAAAAATCACGCAAAGAAGCAAAGGCAAAAATCCCCAAGAAGATCCTCGGCTATCATACCCGAAAAAGTCAAACAAACCAAATCCAAAAGCTTCAACAAATAATTTCAATCCCCTTTCCCCAATATCTTAACAAAATTCAAAATCTACTCCATTGCATTTCCCAAAAAAAACCAAGAAGATTTCTCATGCACTGAGTTTCCCTCACCTTTCTTCACGGGCAGAGCTTGTCTATATTTCCCTTCCAAAAAAGAAAAATAAAATAATTTCTCCCCAAGTAACTCCCAATGCATGCGACAATTTTCTTCCTCCATTAACAAGAGATATTAATTATTCATAACTCCCCTCACACAAATCAAACATTAAAATTAAATATATATATATATATATATATATATATATATATATATATATATATATATATATATATATATATATATTTAAGATAAAATACGTATTTAATGAGTGCCAAAGATATATCACATAATTACTTTTTAAAAAATTAATTTCTTTGAGCACAATTAAATACCAAGTTGAATGTTTGATTTAATTAATTTAATTTAATTTTTATCTATCACAATTTTTATTTTATCAATTAAATAATTAATCCACAATATACGAGTATTATTTTTTTACAAAATTAATCTTTTTCACAAAAGTATTCAATTAACATTAACCAAACTCTAAGATGACATTGCAGCTAACATAGCACGAAGACACAAGCGCATGACCGACAAATACAAAACTGACTAAGACCACAAGGATAGCTGACAGGAAGGTTATGTCTAGGGTATGACTGATAAATCCAATTTCCACTTTACCATTGGGTTGAATAGCATGCTCAAACCTGAAGATTCGGGTGGAGTCGATGCTCGATACTTGCAGATACGTCACCAAGAAAACACACATATATAATGAACACAATATATATACATAAAGTTGATAAGTCAATCCAAGGTTAGTACTTAATCATATAATCTAACATCTAAGCATCCATAGAGATAAAATGCATAACCAACAACATATCCTAGAATCATGATAAAATTCATTACAGATCACGATAGAAGTCATTACATTAGAGAGTATCACCTAGTCACATAGACAACAAGAGAAGTCAACCAAAGTCAAACTAGGTTAAATAGAGTCTGATCGAGGGAGGGGCATTAAAAGTTTACAAAATATGTTAATGATATTTCTCATTAAGGCGAGTTTTGTTGGCAATATATATTCAGTTACAAACACAATTAGCAATATTTATACCCTGTATCATATTTCAAACCAAAGACAAAAAAACTTGAAAGTCTTGACCAGAAGACAACAAAAGTGTAAATTCTAAACATTTGGACAAATTCCTCGCGAATCTTGACATGTTACCATGAATTTGGTGCTACATTGGAAGACTATTTAAGGCTAAATATAGTGCAAGATTCGTCCTATCATCCTCTTTTGAAAAGGATTTGGAAACAAGATTTCAAGAAGATTTAACAACCTAAAAAGTGAAAGGGGAAAACAAAAGCATAGAAAATACTTCTGTCGGAAGTAAATTGAAGGACATGTTAACTGAAATATGATCCTAGGAATGGCTCCCTTGAAGTCAATTTTGCCCCATAAGCTGTTTGGTTCCCCAATATATTTAGTTATGGGATTCATTAGTAGGTTATGACTATTATATTATTCCTCTACAATATGAGGTAAAAAGAGGACACAATAGTGCATTCTCAAGAGGAGTATATACAGGGGAAAGAGATTTTAACTAAATATGCACTAATCAGGCCTACTTCTAATGAAGAAAAGGTCATTTTTTTTCTTTCTTTGACCAGCTTATGTCGCTTGTTATAGTACTTGTATAGATAAACAAAGTACATGTATAGAAATTTCACAAGCCAATGCAATTATGATTTGGTAACAAAATCATTTATTCCAGTGCCAATTTTGACATACACCATGCGAAATTGAAATAATAAACTTCGTAACCTAACCAAGGCATACTTTGATGTATAAAATAAGGCACATAATCCCTAAACCTAAAGCTGACTAAAAGCATTCTACCTTACTTACAAAGCTCTAAGAAAAAAGATTCCATTGTAGGTTAAAACATATCAAATGTAGAATTCCAGAAAAGAATGGAAAGCAAAGTTCAAAAACAAAAATATTAAAATAGGATATGTTTATATATTAAAATAAAACTCTAAAAAATAAATTTAACAATCTTATCACATGTCAATACACAGTAAATACAAAACCTCTAAACCATTCCATTAATTGTGGTAAAAGTAAATATTTGTTATGGCTATCTATTCCCAATACACTTTCAAAATCCCTAGATTTTGGTACAATGGAGAATGCCCAACCATATCTTCATATTATCTCTTACAAATGAAGTTAAGAAAATTTCATTATGTGATGCAATAGTTGTATCCAAATAATACTTATAGACTATAAAAATTCAACCTCTTAGAATAGAGAAAACAGGGGCCAACATAACAATTTCACTTAAACAAAACTCCTTACCAACTCAAGCATTTTCTACAAATTGAGGTCATTGTGTAATGGAACCAATTATGTTCAAAGATAAACTAATTTGTTGCAAAAGTTATAGCTAAGATGATGATTAACAAAACATCCAACATCCCATAATATATATTATCAGAAGAGGTTTTCCATAATTGATGTTAAATATTGATTCCAATTTATCTCAGTTCGGACCATTATAACAATTACATTCAAGAGGAACTCTTTAAAAACCTCAAGAATTTACAAATGAGGATCACTATACAACTAACCATATACAAAGAATAACTATAAACATTTTTTTTTTTTAAATCAACTATAATGACGACAAATGAAACATTCATCACCCCTAGTCTGTTTTTCTCAAAGATGTAACTAAAAATTCAATTAATCTCTTAAGACGGGCTGTAATAGAAAATAAAAACATTTATCTACAAGTAGAGGGCTCTAGTTACAATATATGTCGACAATGCACACAACTTATCCACCTACCAATTCTTACACAAAAAGAAAACAAATAACATATCATGTAGTCTAGTCAAATATGTTTCATTAAAAATAGTTGGTCTATAGTTTCAAATTTAAAAGCATATAACTAAAAAAAGCATTATTATGTCATGTTTAAATACTACAATTACCAACTAAACTCAAATTTATGAATTTGAAAAGATGCACTGATCTATGTGATGAATAATGATGAACTAAAAAGATCATAACCGGTACTGAGGGGGGGGGGGGGTGAATTAGTACACACAAAAAACTTGCTTCAATATTGACAGATCAAAACACAGCTAACCGGTTTCCTTCACCACTGAACTTAACCATAGCAATACCGGTTAACAGAAATACTTCAGACAACTAAACCAGTAAAACAAAAGTACTTCAAATAGCATCCAACAATTCTCAAATCTAGATAGCTATCTTACTAGTTTGATCATGCATGAGTTGCATTGGTAATATCACAACCATTAGCTCGGCATGCATATTCAACTTTACAAGAACTACTCAATCATCACATAAAAAATACACAGCCCATGACACACAAATTTTTCATGTGGAAACCCCAATGGGAAAAACCACGGTGGGGATGAATACCCACAAGCTTGTTTTTAAACTCTTTTGAACTACACTCTGTTAGGAGCCTAGTCCGATTAAAGACTTTACAATAAAGGTTTTGTTAGGAACTGATCCTATTAGAGATCACCCGATTAAGGGATGGCTATATACCCTATTAAAGGTTGAAACCCTGTTAAAGGTCACCTCGCTAGAGGATTTAAATAACTCAATGAACTTGAGCCACCCAGTTAGAAGAATTACAACAAAGCCTGTTAAAGCTACCCGGTCAAGGGATTTAACTTATGTTGAAATGGTTAGAAGACAATAGGTAAGACTCTGATCTAATAACAGTACTTCTTGCTAAGGCAGATCCTTTTCAGTTTCTCTCTTTTGCAATCACACTCTGCAGATTCCTCACTCTAGTTTGGCAAGTATCTCAACACGCGGACACAAACACAACTTTTTCCAACACAAACAATAACAAACATCATCGACCTTTTAGACAACAATTAGGTCGGTAGCATAAACCCTAAACCCTAAACATTTAAGTTTTCAGTTACAAGCGGTCTGATTCTGACCATTAAAATGTATTGCATAGAATGAAACAACCTGAGAGAGATCTCAAGTTAATCTGCATCATCCAATCTTCACCGCACCTGGAAAACATTAACCCATCATGCATTTTTCTCATACCGCTAAGAGAAATGCACATTCCCGAGGTGGACATTCAATGCATTCTCTCGTCACGCGCAAGATCCTCAAAGAGATTCTTCACATGCACATAGCTGACATGGCATCTCGATCTCATCCTTATCTCTTAACTAACTCGTCACAGAATGTCATTGGTTGCACCGCACAAGTCAGATCGCGAAATTGGAAACCCTCAAGCTGAACTAAGACTGCAAATTGGTAGTCAAAATGTGAACCCCGACATCGGTTCACTCCATCCTGATTGACTATAGCCGCTTCAGTCTACACATTGGTTCATACCGGTTCACCTGCTTGAGCATCATATACCGGTTCACCTGCTTGAGCATCATATACCGGTTCACTTATTGACATCAATGACAACATACATTATCACCGCTTCATCATATGCCAACACTATGATGTAAATAGTTGAATCTATGATATTAATTTTACCTGTTAATAGAAGGTAGTATTGCTAGAGAACATTTGAATCGATGCAAATTTCCTACTCCAAAGACCATGGTATTAATGTAAATTTTGGGCTCTGATAAAGGGGGGAGGTAGGGAATAGATAACTATAAAAAACAACCATACATTAACGCAAATAAATGCTTCAAACACACAGCATCTAAAATACAATCAAATCCATCATATTTTCCAGGGCAATATCTTCTAGCTAGAGTGGGACAAGATTTCTCTATGCTTCCATCATTAAGAGATTAGACATGAGGTTGGTGAGTTTTCTCCACTATAAACATCAAATCATACACAATACCATTTATGAAATCCTAGTTTTTCTAGCAGTTAAAAAGTTTCGTTGCATGAAAAATGGTTTATGACCATGGGAAAAATTTTCCACTCATTTGTACCAACCCAAGCTCGCAAGAGAAGCCTATCAGCTAATGAAGCTCCATATGTATATTTTGGACCTTTTCAATAAATGCTTTGTATGCTACAAATGGTGGCGATGCAATGTAGAGCAGAGCAACATCCACAAAGTTTTTCATGGTCACGTTCTTCCACAAACGAGACACGCCATTTCTTTTGTCAAACTATAATAAGGCTTTTTCATCAATGTAATAGATGATGCATTGTTTCACCTTTTTTTCTCGTTTTCCAAGAGTCTCGCAAGTTTTGGACATTTTTTTCAGGCATCCAACAGTAGAAAAATATAGTGCCAATAATGATATGAATACTACTTTTGTTTAAAAAACAAAATTATCGCACCATTGATCCAAAGGAGTTAAGCAACAATTTGGTCAGCTATATCAGTACAAAACTGCATAATTTAATAAATATATGCTCAAAGTATGCTATCTAACCATAGTTATTAACCTAAAATCTTGGGTTCATTTAGTATAATAGGTAGAGCCATTCTTGGTAAGTGTGTAGTTATTATAGATTGCAAGTGGTAATCACTATATTTGTACTGGAAGTGTTCAATAATTACATATCCAGCACTTAATCTACTATAATAATAAAGTAATTCCTAGAATTTACTAATTATGAAGCGCAATTGTTGCTTTCCATTCGACAAAAGCTTGTTCCAGAAGTTGTTAGCATCTCAAGTGAAAGTCTTGTTCTCGTATTGTGGTCTTCATTTTTACATTTTTGTGAAGCACTTCAACTGGTAAATATTATTTATTTAGTTATTTCTGACAAAAGTGGTAAGCCACTATCTATTATATTATATATATAAACAAAATATTACAAAATCCTAGATCACCAAACTCAGCAGCTAAAGGTTTATGAGAAGAAGGAAATTATGTTCTCGCAAGAATGAGATTACATAATATTTTTCTCTGATATCATAAGCCATGGTTGGGCACAACTATGCTCCACATCCTCACTAGGGGATGATCTAATGCATCTACAACTGGATGGCATAAATTGGCTTGATTTCTCTTTAAATACTTTTGTGACCTAACCAGATAAACACATCAGCAAATTAATTTTTCTAGAATTGTGCAATGTTGGTTGCCTTCTTCTAAATCTGCTACACAGTCCCTTTTGGAAAGAATAGATGGTCGAGTTTAAACTCCCATGCCTTGAGTAGAAAGTTGACCTAGCATTGCCTATAGCTGGGCATTTTCCTTTTCTTTGTAATCTTGAATATTAACATAATTCAATCTCCACTCTTTTCAGCATACCCAATCTGCCTGTAGCTACCAATTAATTGGCTAATATAAGACCTGTGAAATCCTTTTCTAACACCAATCAAGTGTTCTAAAATGTATTTGGCTTTTATGAATCTTGGGACGGCTTCAAGAATCAAATAGATAGGTCGATTTGTATCTCCAAGCTGAATTTTGTGATCTGTAATTAAGAATTATCAATCTGATTAACTGCAACAAAACTATCTTCTTCCCAATTTTGACCTATTTGCACTCTTCCTTGCAATTAAAATCCCCTTAAGAAACTATCTCTTCTTGTGAATCTTGAGCATATTGTTGAGCTATTTCTACTATTTGTGGAAAATGTGATAGTGAAGAGAGGTCATGTGACAAGAATATTTCTTGCTTGATGCTACCCATGTTGGCTAAATAGACAGCTAGCTTGTTGCCTTCTCTATATGTGTGTGAGATCAAATAACTCAGAAATTTATCAAGCATATCCCATACTCTTTGAAGGACATAACAAAGGTGCCAATTTTGAATTCTTTTTTCTTTGCAAGCATTAACTATCAATAGGGAGTCCCCTTCGATGTGTAGGTTCTTTATACCCAGTTTCAAAGCCATTTCTAATCCGAGCAACAAAGTTTTTGTTTAACTAAGTTGTTAGAACCTATTGGTAAAATAATTTTAACTTGTTGAAATATTAATTTTTAAACCATCCATATCTAACATTTATGTCAATATAATAACAATAAATTGTCTTTTAATTAAAAAAAATTAAAATAATTTGTAAATGTTTATAAATGTCTAAAAAAATTAGATATAATTGTGTATAAATTTTTTAAAAATAAACTTTTTAAATAACTAACTGTCAATTTTACCATACTAAGGAAAATGCACAATACAATTGGGAAGAATCATGGAAAAACAGTGCTTCAGTTGGAAAAATAAATTTACCTTGCTTCGAAAAATTAATAACATTTATGTCAATATAGTAACAAAATGTCTTTTAAACGCACTGGATGTGCTTAATACAAGCAAAGTTAAAGCAAAAAGCTAAAAAATGTCCTCGTGATAAGTTTTAAACACATTAATCCTTCAATATTAACAATACAACAGTTGGTCGCTCTGCATCTCCCACTCTCCCGCTCTGCAGGTTCAAAATTCAAACCCCTATCGTTCATGGTGGAGTCTACTGGTGGGGATCTCCCCCCACTGCCTATGGACCCTATTTTGGACCCTGTGATGCTGACATTGTCTATCACATCCTCCCCTGGTCCCATGGTAGTTCCTCCCTCCAGTCCAGTTGTATCTCATATTGACGGTTCTTCTAGGGAGAGCTCTCTGGCCACGCCCGTTGTTTTTGATCCTATTCCCGACGTGTCGATTGTTCATGATAAAAAAAATATCACGGAGCCTCCGACTATTATCACAAATATCAAAGGATGGAAAAATGTGTTGGTTGGAAACACTGAGACTGTGGACCCCAACATCATCCTCGTCTACTCGCAAACTAAGGAGGGAACATCTTTAGAGCTTCCTGACGTTGTTTGGGACCACATTTTGCAGAACATGGCTAATCCTCTAGTGGGAAAATTCTTCTCCCTGTGCCCCATGGTGGAGATGGTCAGAAAATGGGTCAAGGACAAATGGAAACTAAAAGGGAGTGTTTCTGTTAGTGCCATGCCTGGAGCCCTCTTCCTCTTCAAATTTACTGCTGAGCAGGATGTCTCTCTTGTCCTTTTTGAATGTTGGTCCTATGGTCGAAACAACCTTTCCCTCTGTCATTGGAAGGTTGGCTTTGACCCAGCGGCTGACTTGCACAAAACTACTTCGGTATGGGTTCGGCTCCTAGGGCTTCCTCTTGAATACTGGGATGAGTCCATCTTTAAATGGATTGTGAACTCCTTTGGTCATTTTGTTGGTGTTGATGATATCACCAGAACCAAATCATGCCTGATCTATGCTCGTTTATGTTTTCAAGATACTGTGAGCATGAATCTCCCCAACTTTATAACCCTCAAATCTAAGCTTGGTAGCTGGACTCAGGCCCTAGTTTATGAAAATGCCACCCTCTTCTGCCAAAAATGTTGCAAATCTGGGCATATTATTTCCCAATGTAAAGCTCTGGCCCCCTTGCCTCTCAAGCTTAAGGGCCCGGCCCTAGTTGAAGACCTTGTGCCAAATGCTCCTATTATTCATCAAGACCCAATTGTGGGGCTTGTTGTGACTCCTACTCCTGGCTCACACCCGCCTCCTCAACAATCAAAGACCCAGTTATGGAAGAATACCCCTTTGCTAAGAGTATTAACAACCTTCTCAAATCTCTTGCAAACAATGTGGAGGAAGCCTCTAAATTGGCCCTGAAGGAACAGTGTATCTCCCTGATGGTCAGCTCGGTTTCACTGGTTGATCAATTGAAAGATGGCAAGATTGCGAGGGACCCCTCTCTCACCTCGGAGATAGCTCGCTCCCCGTTGGCGTTTTCCACCTTGAACCAGGGTATCCTCTCACCTGATGCTCCTAGTGCATCATCCAGTGGTTGCATGACTCCTGTTGATGAGAGATGGATTACTCAAAGACGCAAGACCAAGAATGCAAAGCCTAATGTGGGAACAGACCTTAAAGCGGACCAGCCATCACAAAGACTATCAAGACAAAAGGAAGCAACAAGGGATATTGCCAATGGCAGATAGCAAACCTTGGAGATATCCATAAAAGGTAAGAAATGAAGGTCCTCTCATGGAACATGAGGGGCCTCAACAACCCCCAAAAGCAATATGCTCTTAAGAAGTGTATTTTTTAGAACAAAATTATGGTCCTTCTTCTCCAAGAAGTTAAGACGTCTATGTCTTCATTTTCCCTTGTTGCTGGGAAAATTTGGCCTGGTGCTAAGTTTTTTATTAGTGATGCTACTAGAGCCTCCAATGGCTTGGTCACCATGTGGGACCCCTCCTATTTTTCTGGCAGTCTTCTCTCCTCCTCGATCAACCTTTTGGTCTCCAAACTCTCTTCCCCGATGGACTCCTGCCTTCTCGTTAATGTTTATGCCCCCAATGTCAGATCAGGTAGATTAAATCTTTGGAATGACATAGCTACTCTAATACAAAATAATGCCAATGCCCATTGGTTGATTACGGGTGATTTCAACTCTCCTTTGATCCCCTCTGAGAAGTTGGGAGGCCTTCTAGAGTACTCTGATAGTGTGACTGATCTTGCCAACTTCATTGGCAGGAATGGGTTGATGGATGTGGAACTAACAGGGCAAAAATTCACTTTATCCAATCTTAGGAAGGGAAAGGATCTTATTCAGGTCAGACTTGATAGATTTCTCATCTCGAGTAATTGGGGAATTGGTCCCTCCTTGAAGTTCACTGCCCTCCCCAGAACGGTCTCTAACCACAACCCCCTGCTCCTCTAGAATACCACAAATGATGCAAGGAAAAACCATCCTTTTCCATATGAAATTATGTGGAACTCTCATATGGAGTTCAAGGATTGCATTAAAAGATGGTGGAGCACCAACATACTAGGCACACCTATGTTCAGGATTTCCTAGAAGCTCGACTTGGTCAAAAGAAACATCTAGGGTTGGAACAAATACACCTTTGGGGATATCTTCAAGCAAAAGGAGGAGCTCAACAGTAAACTGGCTGTTATCCAAGAGCCCATTGATCAAGGTGACTCCCTTGAAGCTACCCATATGGAGGAGGCTTCTCTCCATAGAAAATGGAAGGAAAACTCCCACAAAGAAAAACTCTACTGGAAGTATAAATCTAAGGTTCAATGGCTCAAAGAGGGTGACAAGAATATGACTTTCTTTCACATATCTTCTATTATCAACAGGCATATAAACCACATCTCCTCCCTCATGGATGACAACAATCAAGTGGTCAATGATGTTGATAGTTTGAGTAGACTGACTACCAACTATTTTGCCACTTTGTTTAGGGAAGATGGTGACTTGGGGGGCCCTTGCTGGGGAGGATCTTCTCAACTGCCTCCCACCACCCCTCTCGATGGAAGATAACAACCTTATTTTGGCCCCTGTTTCTAAGGAGGAAGTCAAGTCCATTGTTTTTTCTATGGGTTCCTTCAAAGCCCCAGGTCCTGATGGCTTCCCCCCAGCTTTTTTCCAAGATTTTTGGGATGTGGTGGGCCCTAATATTTTTCTGGCTACTAAGTTTTTTTTCAGATCTGGAAGGCTCCTCAACAAACTCAATCACACCTTCATTGCCCTTGTCCCTAAAACTCAGGAGGCATCTACCCTCAAGGACTTCCGCCCTATCATTCTCTGCAACACTATTTATAAAATCTTCATAAAAGTTCTTGTTAATAGGCTCAAACCTTTCTTGGATCCTTTCATTAGCCCCTCCCAGAAGGGTTTTGTTCTAGGTAGAAAGACTCTTGATGTGGTCATCTCTACTCATGAGATTATTCACTCCATGGATAAGTGTCATCAGTCGGGGATGGTGCTCAAGCTTGACATCTCCAAGGCTTATGATAGAGTCAACTGGAACTTCCTTTTCAAAGTTCTCAAAGCTATGGGGTTTGGAGACAAACTCATCAAACTTATTGGGGAATGCATATCTACTGTCACCAATGTTGTGCTTCTCAATGGGAGCCCCCTGGAGAAGTTTGGGGCCTCCAAAGGGTTGCAACAAGGGGATCCTCTATCCCCTTACGTTTTCATCATCCTTGCTGAAGTGTTGGCTTCTAACTTGAACTCTATGGTTTGTAGGGGAGCTCTACTGGGCATCAAACCTGCCTCTACAACACCCCCCAATGTTTTGTAGTAGTTCATCAAAGTCACTATTCTTTTTGGTATCTCCTCTATTTGGGAAGCTAAGGCTTGGAAATCCTTTCTCAACTCCTATGCTCTGGCCTCTAGCCAACAGATTAACTATAAAAAGAACAGCATTTACTTCTTTCACACTGATGTCTGCAAAATCCAAGCATAAAGTCTGCAAAATCCTTGGTTGTCAAAGGGCCTCCCTCCCTAGCACCTACCTAGGCCTCCCCTTGACTGTTAAAGATGTCTCTAATTTCTTCTTGATCTCTATCCTTGAAAGAATGCAGAAGAAGCTGGTTGGTTGGAAAGGTAGATTCCTCAGTAGTGCTGGGAAATTGCAGTTGCTCTCCTCCTCCCTCCAAGGGATTCCTTTGTACTTTCTTTCCCTTTTCAATAGTTCAGTGGCTATGGTTGCTAAGCTAGAAAACATCCAAAATAATTTCCTCTGGATGGGAATGGAAGAAAAGAAGAGGCTCACCTTGGTCGGCTGGGATAAAGTTTGTCTTCCTAAGGCCATGGGCGGTTTGGGAACCCGCAAGATCTTGAGGTTGAATAAGGCCCTTATGACCAAAATTGCCTGGAAGCTACTGAATAAGGAAGGATTGGAGTAGTATCATCAAGGCCAAGTACCTAGGTAATGGGGACTTTTCCTTTGTTCTGAAAGAGGAGGGCCTTCCCAGGGGTTCCAAAATTTGGAATAACATCTTGATTTGCAGGGACCCTTTATCTCATGGCTTGAGGTAGCTTATTGGAAATGGCAGGAATATTCTCTTCTAGGAAGATTTGCTGGTTAGGAGAGAGAGACCCCTTGCTTCTTCCCCCTCCCTGAGAAGGCTCTAGGATGCCACCAAAAGCTTCTTTGGTGAAAGGGTCAGTGATTATTTCAGCAATCGCACTTGGAGGGCCTTGGAGGACTATTGCATTGATCAACCCTTCCTCCTCCCTACTGCTAGAGAGCTCCAGAAGCTTTTCACTGGTATATTCCTCCCCCTATTTCCTAGGGAGGATAGATTTATTTGGAAGTGGGACCCCTCTAGAGACTTCTCTGTCAGAACTGCCTACACCATCTTACTTAGAGAACCTGTTTATACCTCTATCTGGAAAGAGGTCTGGAATCCCCAAGTCATCCCCAAGGTTAATTTCTTCTGGTGGACTACTCTCCTCAAAACAAAATTGACCCAAGACAATTTGGTCAAGCAGGGATTTTAATTCCCTAACAGATGTATCCTCTGCAAAAATGATGAGGAAAGTCCTGCTCATCTCTTCCTCCACTGTGCCTTCACTTGGGAGCTCTGGGGGATGGTCTATAGCAAGCTTAATATTTGTTGGATTATGAATGATAATTTGTTAATTTTTATCCCAAGAGTTTTGGGGCCCCTCGTCCAACCCCCTTATCCAACAACTATGGAAGAAAATCCCCCCCCCACGTGAGCTGGAGTATCTGGAAGGAAAGGAATGACAAGATATTCAGAGATAAAGAGGCCTTTGTGGAAACTATGTTTGCTCGATTCCTTAAGTTGATTCTTGAGGATATCTATGTTTGTAAAACCCGGATAGCATTTAATCCCCCCTCTACCTAGGACTGGGAAATTGCTAGATGTTGGAACCTTCCCCCCTCATTCTCTCTTGTTGACTACTCTAAGAGACTCCTAAGTCAAAGCACGATCTGGTCCCCTCCGGCTACACATTTTAAACTCAATTTTGATGGAGCTACCAGCAGGGGCCTCGCTACTGCTGGAGGGGTTATCAGATCCCATTTGGGGGTCCTTGTTGTTGCTTATGTGAGTAACCTAAATGGGCATTCCTCTAATCAAGTTGAAGTGATGGCCTTAGCCTGGGGAATCCCCTTTTCCCTCACCAGGCGAATCAGGATCATGGACATTGAGGGTGACTCCAATCTCATCATTGATGTTATCAAAGGGCAGAATAAGCTTAATTGGACAATTGAGGGAACCATCATGGACACCCTGAGGCTCATCTTTGGGCTTGACTCATTTAGAATTATGCATGTCTTTGAGGAAGGTAATAGTGTGGCAGATTCCCTGGCAGCCATTGGTATAAACCTCTCAGGTTTGAGATGTTGGAGGAGTCACAATTCCCTCCCGGACCATGTTAACTTCCTTCTTCAAGAAGAGAAATCCAAAATCTTTACTAATGATTGAGCGGATACCAAGTTCTTCCCTCTCTTCCCTTGGGGTAGTCTGAAGGTGTTGGTTCATAATTCAAATTTTGGGTATCCCTTCGATCCTTTCTGATGTGGTGGTGACTCGTTCAGCTAGGCTGGTGATGATGCACGTGTTGCTATGTTGGCAATTCCTTTGGGCTTGCACAGTCATGATGAGGTATGATTGGATTGGTAATGTGTTGGTTTTCGCTGGTATTTGTTGGCTCTTAATGCCTCGTAACTAGGAAATCATTTCTAAAAGTGACTTCATTTTTTCCCATGCACCCAACTTCATGTCTCATTTATTGATGTTGGGCTCGCACACTTCCCATTATCTCTTCTTGGCTTGCTTCTCGAAGGGTCCCTGCAACTTTCTTTGTGCCAATTTTTTCATGACTAAAGAATCTCTATTGGTGGAGGATGTGGGGGGCGACAGAGTTAGATATGAACCAGATAATCCGGATGATTTTAAAAATGACCCCTTGGTTTGGAATTTTTGTGTTGAAGGTGGGGTTGCCAATTTTTTGGATTGCCTGAAGGGCCATGATGAGCAGCTCTCGGCTTCTTTTGTCTCCTTTTGGTCTAGGAGGCATGTCTCAGTTAGCGGTGTTGCCTTTGATGTCTTTGAGGAGACTATTTCCCAAGCTACGAAGCTGACCCTTGACGGCCACCGCTAGAAGCATACCAACCATGTTGCAAATAGCGAAGGTTTGAAATGATTCTTTTGTAACCATGAAGAACCCATCAAGATACAAGGTGAGTTTTCTCAGGAGGAGCTCAAACACCCATGGAACATGATCTTCCTTATGATCATGAAGTAATTCACTCTTGAAGGTAGGCATAAGGTATTCTACTACTATTATTTGTCCCTCCTCAATCACTTCTACAACAATGATTTGCTTTGTCTGACATTTTATTTACTGCGCTCTATAGAAAGTTCTATTAAAGACACCATGGTTCCCAAGCATGGGGATAAGCCTCCCTACCTCCTTCACTAGGGCCTCATTTATAGGTTGTATAAATTCCATGAGGCCCTTTGCCCCCCCCCAGAACCTTTCTCTCTCTCAGCCCCCCATGCCTACTCCTCGGCAACTTGAGGCCCTGTCTAAGGCATTCCCAGGATTTTTCCAGTATCCTCATGAGGGCTTTGCTATGGCCACCATGTCCCTGCTTGCTTATGCCTCGACAATTTCCTTATCGCCGGTCTCCCCCAGTTTAACTCTGCCAGCCTCTCCCAATGCTTCCCACTCCCAGTCCAAGGGAAAAGGCAAAACCACTGCTAAACGCAAATGTATTGTCTTTGATGACAATTCTTCCTATGAGGATGCTGAGAACAACAATCCTTCCCCTGATTTTGAGGTTAAAAGGAGATTCTCCAAACTGGCTTCCAAAATCCACAAAAAGAAGACCCCGGTGATCGAGAATCTAGACTCCGAGGAGGACCCCATTGGGGACAAGGAGGGAGAGGACCCTAATACCACTATGGGGGGCCCTCATGGGGATGTTGTGGATCTGAATATGACTAGGGACCCAATGGTTCCAACCACTATTGGTGCCGCTAACATGGGTAACTCTGACATGCAAACCGAGGACCCCATTGATGTTAAGGATACAGCCCCTATGAACACGGGCACTGAGGGTCTTATGGGCGAGGAAATTTCTAATAAAAAAGCCCTGGACTCTGGTAACTTGGACCTGGATTTTAAAATGGTTGAATAGGTGATGCAATCTATCCCCCTGATGGGCCTGGTTAATGACATTTATAACTCCCCTACTGGAGGTGTGCCCAAAGAGATCGAAGAGACTATGGATGACATGGTTGCTGAGAACCCCCACGGTGTCCCTACTCTTCAACAAATGGAAAAGCTGAGCATGGATGTGTTGGACATCACGCAGAGGATTGAAAACCTCGGCCCTATGCTTGATTTTCATACTATCAAGGATGATGTCAACCGGCTCAAGAACAAGATGGAGGCTTGGGAAGCCCAAATGGAGGGCCTTAACAAATTCCATGTGCAGGTGTTACACAGCTTGGTGCTCACCCTCTCTCTGCTAAGGGAATGTTCTGCGGACATGGAGGAGGACAAGCAAGAGGCTAGGGACCTTTACAAGTTCTTGTCCAATGAATAGAACAATGCCATCGATGCCACTAGGGTGTGCAAGGAACCCCTGTAGTTTGTTTTTTGTTTTTTGTTGTTGTTTCTGATTTCTAAAGACTTGGTTCCTTTTTGCTAATAGTTGTTGTTAATTGTTGTTATAGTGTTGTTTATGCACTATGATTTTTAATAGTTATGCTATGTAAAGGGTCAATTCCCTTGTTCTCACTACTTTATTAATCAAAAAAAATACAATAGTCAAGAAGAAAATGGTAAATTAAATATGAGGGATTTCTTGAATGTACCAATCTAAAATGCAAGCTACAAACTATAGCCAAAGATATACCAAGTAAAATAGATAAGAAAAAACATATGTATAAGACCGTAAGTCGGTGAATCGATGCAATGGTGGTAGGTTACAACATTATTTATATGTATTTAATGTGAAGAGTTTTGTGAAAGTCTACCTCTCTTATGAATTTATGGTAACACTGAGTCTGACACACTAGTTAATGAATTGGAATGGGGTAGCCTACAAATTCTTTTTTTAGTATGAAAATAATAAATGAGAAAGAGCCTTGAGTTTAATTATATTTTTTTGTAACGTAATTCTCTATTCTCAATGCTGCAAATACTAAGTCCCAAAAACATGCAACCAAATTTTGGCAAAATCTTCAGATTAATGCATTGAGTTCTTTCCCTTCAAGTATTGAATAAATGTTGCGAAGGTCATGCAAGACAAGGTACGACAATATGACATTGGCATTTAAAAATTAGATGCATATGGCAGTTGAATAGCCAATACCATTCCCATATGAATGTGATTTTTTTAAAATCCCAAGGGATATGATATTTAGAAATAACTATTGTATTTCAACCCACTGTTACCACATGACATTTCTTGTGGCAGACAATAAATGAAATTAATTTCTCGTTTTCCAACTATGCATCGGGTGATTTTTTCCGACAAATTTTGCACACTTTTACCTTTCGGCGCGGCCATGACCATTCTACCTAAAGATTTTTGTGGTAGATATTAGTGCTGAGGTTTGGAGAGCTTTCTCATGCCAAATAAACTTTCTCAAGGCACCATGATTCTTTTTTTGAAAAATTCTAGTAATTTTACTCCATCTATTTATGTGAGTCATTCCTAATTCTTTTCGCCAAAAAGAAAAAGAAGAGCATATTAAAAAACTGCCATTTCTTTTAACATGGATTGATTGAAATCTTTCATTCTTTGCATTAATTTATTCCAATTATTTAAGAATCTGAGTGTTACGCAACTTAATTGTTAGTTGTGTCTTCTCAAGGACTAGAGGAACCTAATTTTTTTGTTTGTGCACGGCTTAGGAATTGCATGATTTCTAAGGTTCTAAATTAATTTTCATTTTAGGTCATGGTTAATTGGGTACACATTGTTAAAAATTTTACTAAAAAATGTAATATTTTCCCTATGTGTGTTTTTAAAAATTTAATTATTTAGCAATGGGAAGAGACCATTGGTGACAGTGAGGGTTTGTAAAGAGGTGTTGGTAGGATCAGACATGGGTAGATTGGGACAATGGTTTTGGAAGATGGTCACAGAAACATTTGTCTTGGAGACCACTGGGAAGGATTGGCATGAAGAGGCTAAATGGGAGTTGGGGTTTCAAGGAGCATCCTTCCAAAAACCCATGGGAAAAATTGATTTCTCGGATTGATTGGAGCCTCAAAAGGAAGACTGGTCTAGAATCAAGAAGAAAGTCTAGAAACCTAAAGAAAAGATAGAAGTAGGTGACCATCTTAGGTACGCATTGAAACCAACCCTAGCAGAGTTATTTCTATTAATATTGTTCATCTTGGATGGAACGATTATGTTGGATGATTGAAGGAGAAGGGTTTTTTTATGAAATGGGTTGGGGGACAGACAACATTGTCTCGTATCTGTTAATGGTGAAATAAATATTGGTCATTTAAAGTAGAGCTTAAGACCCTACCCAATGCTTTCTACCTGGTGATTTTTAAGACAACAGAAGCAAAGAGGTGGATCCTGGACAATGGGCCTTTTATGATGGGAGGAATAGGGTTATTTCTTAAGGATTGGAAGCCCAAATTTAATCCTTTAAAGACGGAGATTTAAGAAGTGTATGTTTGGATACGGCTTTACAATCTTTCATTCCAATAATGGGATATGGATACATTGTGCTTCATCGGGGATAAGTCGAGTACCTTCATTAGAGCAAGGGATGGAGTTGAGACAAAGGATTTTAGTATGTATGTGAGGATTTGTATTAAGTTGAGACCAACACCTCCCCTTCCTAAGGAGATAGAACTTAGATATAATGCTAGGATTTGGAGGCAATTGATTGAAGTAGAGGAAGTTGTGGAAACATGTAAATCTTGTAAGGCATTTGGGCACACAAACCTGGAATGTTCAAAGAATCTTAAAGGGAAGCTTGGGGTCGATGAGGCTTATATTAATAAAGTGATCAAGATTTCAAAGAAGGAACTAATTAAGGAGTTTCCCAAGAAAGATATGGGTAATTATGTAGGCAAGAGTCCTAGGGAAGCAGATAATCATGAGGATCAAACAAATTTCCATTGCAAGATCATAAATAGAATTGAAGATATTAAAGTTTTTGTTTTTGGAAGTTGCGATAAATGTTTTAAATTTAATGTTGAGGACTTTAGAGGCTCTAAAATGACCTAAAAAGTGGTCATAATCAGCATAGTAGGTTATGAGGTAATAGATAACTTCATGAGCTTTCTGGTGCTTGAAATGATTCATCAATCGGACACCTAGTTCACAAGTTATGGCCTCTGGAAGTTTGGTCTCTTAAAATAGGAAATATAAAATGCATTGGACACATAAATGAGTTGTAAAAGGGAGGTACATATGTTGATGTGTGTTTTGACACATCATAGGGCATCTAGGATTGGAGATAAGGTCGGTTACACTTTATTGGGTGGTTTTAGCCAATGGTTTTGTAATAACGTTTGATGGTTTCATGTATTGTATCTCATATATATGAGGTGCGTGAGATGGAGGTTGTGTATAAGAGTCTTATAGCTATTGAGTTACCTTTGAATCTCTATTTGGTGATACTACTATGATAAGCTTTCTTTGCAAGTATATTGTAATCTTTTATTAATTCTTGAATAATATATTAGACGGCTTTTGGAGTGTGGATTTTTTCTCTTGAAAGAGTTTTCCCCATGTAAATCATTGTGTTGTGGTATGCATGTTATTTATGTTTATTTCTACTAATTTTATGTAAATTTTGTAATGATCCATAAAAAACTTAGTATTACCCTCCTCTCAAGGTTAGTGTAGGAAGTTATTCTACTACTTCACTTCCTTACAAGTGGTATCAGAACATAATCACCTTTGCTTTCAATTGTGGGTTGTCTTTTTGAACTAATCCAAATTTGAGTGGGAGCTTGTGTAGAAGATACTTTTTTATCTTGTTGTAGGAATTATCAGATGGCAAGTTCATCATGGAGAATAGAGGTAGATATTTTTTTTGGTATTAATTTTTAGATGTGGAAGTTGAAGATGGAGGATCTGCTAATAGATCAAGATATGTGGGATGTTGTTGATGCAAATGTCTCAAGACCTTCAGGTCCTACTGCATCTTCCCAGTATAATATTATGGACCATAAAGCCAAGGGTCTAATCAGATTATGCTTGGTAGACTTTGTTCTAATCAATGTCCATGAAGAGACCTCTGCAAAGAAGCTATGGACTAAGCTTGGTGAAATGTGTCAAGCCAAATATTTATTGAATCAAATTTTCTTGAGGAAGAAATTGTATTCCTTAAGAATGAAAGAGGGTGGATAGATTACAAACGACATGGAAGAATTTAATATGTTGGTGGTTTAATTGGTATGTGTTGGTGTCAAGATAGATTAGGAGGAGAAATGTCAGATCTTGCTTTGTTTTTTACCTAATTCATGAAATTCTCTTGTTATGGATATCAGTAGTACTTCTGTTGTTTTGAAGTTTGAAGATGAGGTGGGTGCCTTTCTTAGTGAATAAATATAGATGAAGGTATCCATTAGTTCAAAGGAAGCCCTAACTGTTCATGGAAGACCTAAGAAAAAAGCTAAGAAGAATGAGAAGCGTAATAAATCCAAGTCTAGAGGGAGATCAAAATCTCCTAGAAAGTCCAAAGCCATTTGTTGGAATTGCGGTCAATTGAGACACATCTATAAAGACTACACAAACAAGAAAATAAGAAGAAAAATAAGTGATTCTAATTTTGAGTCCTATAAGGAAGATGTTGATGCATCCATTGTAGCTTTGGCTACTCATATAGGTAATGATGCATGGTTAATTAACTCACGTGCATATTTTCATATGACTTCCAATAGAGATTGGTTCTCTGAATATGAAGAACTTAATGGAAGTAAGGTGTACTTGGGTGATGATTCACATTTAGATATTGTTATTCATGGTAAAGTTAGAATCAGGTTTCCTAATGGTAAAATAAAAAAGGATTAGCGGTTTGTTGCATATGCTTGGACTAAAATAAAATTTATTATCCATAAGAAAACTAATAGATGGAGGTGTGCAAATAGTATTTTCTAATGCAAGATGTAAAATGGTTAAGAGTGATATGGTGACTACTAGAGGTGTCAAATTTGGCACTTTGTATAAGCTAGAGGCGTACACTATTGAGAGTAATAACACTTTTGTAAAAAGTAAATCCGTGGATACTTTGTTAATGGAATATTTGAGGGTTTCACCTTCAGTGGATGGACATGGATTTTGGGTATCTAAGGGTTCTCTTTCTTTTGAAGAAAAGATACCTGCAGAGAAGACTATGTTATGGCACCAAAGACTTGGCCATATTGGAGAAAAGGGTCTAAAGACCTTGAAAAATAAAAACTTTGTTGAAGGTTTGAATGATTATAATCTTGACTTTGATTTTTGTGAGCATTACATTTATGGAAAGCAAAACTGTGTTCAGTTTTACTTGAGTTCTCATAAACCTTGTGGTGTTTTGGATCTTATTCATTCTGATGTGTTTGGTCTTGTAGATGTTTCTTCCATTGTAAAATCCACATATTATGTTTCATTTATTGATTATTTTAGTAGGACATGGGTATGGGTATACTTTATAAAGAGTATAATCTAATGTTTTTGTTGGCATTTTTGATGATGTTGTTGTGATTGTCTTTGATGGACACACACTTGCTTTGAGATCACTTTTTGTATGTATGAGTTATGCTCAACCGGTATTTGTTCCAAACCGGTATTATGTATTATAGTCTTTAGACTATCAGTGTTTTGCAGAAAGTGTTTACCGATCCCAAGCGGTATGAAGACCTCAAGTGGTTCGAGGATCCCAAACCGGTATGAAGAAACAAAGTGGTTGTTATCATTTTTCCCAGTCTTCATTTTGTCAAACCGGTAATTGGTAAAATGTGTGAACCGGTAATCGGTAAAATATGTGAACCGGTAATAGGTAAATGTATGAACCGGTATTACTCTGTGATGAGTTACCAACCAGTATTATTTTTGTGATGAGTTATCATCCATTGACACTTTGGCGGTGATTCTGTGTCATGTTACCAAATGTGTCCAGATGCACTGAACCTAGGAACTTGCAATGTAATCCTATTGGACCGACATGAAATCAGATTCCTTTATAAGGACATCATGTCTAGGGTTTTAAAGGTTTGTTAGGGTTTTTGTGTGGTTGATGAAGTTTTTACATGTGCGACCACAGAAGAAGATTAGGTCTATGTGAAGAAACAGAGT